>NW_007579347.1:118716-127405 GCF_000690725.1 Stegastes partitus | reverse complement strand
CTTCCGAGGCGGGTTAAATAGTTTTCACAGGAAGTGTTTGTGTGAGAGCTGTTTAAAGACATTTAGCTGCTTTGTGCTCATCCATCACGAGCTGTTGAATGCGGGCGTCCAACTAACTGCGCAAACATAAATGAAATTCAGCAAAGATGCTTTACTGGCCGAAGCACAGCGCTGCGTCAGCACATCCACGCATGGACACGTAACACCGACGAGCGCAAAAGCATCCGGCCTTTAATTACATGTACGCGGGATTTCAAACACTTTCACGCTGCGAATTCAGAACGGTTGACTGAATAATTCCGTTTCCCGCGCTCATTTGGTTTGCTGATGTTTGTAAATGTTTCACTTCAAACCAACGAGGATCAGCAGTTGGAAAAGATGGCTGTTAAAGTGCGTGGGCGTGTGTGTGTGTACCAGCGTGTGTTTGTGTGTCCTCCGCTTCCTGTTTCTGCTTCCTGGTGGTTTCGTTCAGGCTCCGGGGAGTTGATTGGTGGAAAGGGTTCAATCGTTCCCCTTCACTCCTGGTTATGGAGCAACATTCATCATACGGCGGCACAACTTCACCCCGGTTTGTCCCAGAGCCACCGCTGTGCACACTCACACACTCACACACTCACACACATGCAGACACACACACACACATGCAGACACACACACACATGCAGACACAAGACTCGACCTTAAAGTCTCCAGCCACCTCCTCCTCGCTGATCCACACTTCATGGTCCATTTGATATTCTATTTTTGTTTAATTACTCCAAAACGTCTGACCAGGCAGAGTCAAGGTTGGTTTCGGTGTGTGTGTGTGTGTGCAGGTTTGTGTGTGTGCATGTGTGTGTGTGTCCGAATAACTAACCCACTCAGATGTTAGATTGTACTGTCATGGAAAGGACGTGTCATTCTTTTGACATGATGCAATACAGTGTATGTGATTTCGTGCACCACATAAAGTCCCATTTTCTCTGTCATTTTTTAAAACAGATCACAGCCCTGCAGCATGGGTTAGAGTTCACAGCACGCTGAAAGCAGCAGCCGAGGCACAAAAGTGGTTTACAGTAGAAATATAAGATTATGAATTCACCTAACAAGTTTAAATATTGAGGTTAAGGTGTTGCAGTGTCATTTATAATATTAATTTACCTGCTTGAATTAAACTGTACCTGACTATAGTAGATATTTTGCTGCAGTATTATTAATTTTGGAGATTAACTCGACCAAATATTGAGGCTAAGACCATACAGTATTATTCATTTTGATGATTACCAGACAAATTCAGCACTTACGAGTTTATTTTTCCTTCTAAAGTGCATCATTTTGTGCAACTTCTGTGGATAAGAAATTAGGAAACTCTGCAGTAAGGGAAAGAAATAACGGTCTGGCTTGTTTGTGCAGCTTTAAAACAATCAAAAATTGGGCTGAGCTAAGCAAAGGATGCAGTTTTTGTGTTTCTTCAAAGTAGTAACGGGGGAATTGTGGAACATTTGGAAGCAGGAGGCGAAAACTGTGATTAAAACGGCCAATTCACTGAAAGAAAACTAGCAGCACGATCGACATTCTCTGCAAAATTTGAGATTTTCAGTATGGCTGGAGGTTGTTGGTATTATAATAAAGGAGATTTTGAAAACAGTAACACATAGATGTCAGACGGGAGGGAAAAAGTGTTACCAGTGTCAGTCTTACACTTGCAATCGACTCAGACTTCTGCAGTACCTTGAATGTCCACTTGAGGCTCCACATGCGAGTCAATCCCCATAGACCTCCATGTTAAAATGTCCAACTTTACAGCAGAAATAAACACATTTACAGCCTCTTGTCAAACAAAGTTTTGGTCTCTGTTGCTAATTTTCCAATTTATTGACAACTGCATGGGGGTGAATGTTTATTTAACTCACCCGCTTCCATCATATTATGGATTAAAAATGTGCATAATAAAGAGCGTGGACCGTCCGTAGCTCGGCTCCACCTCTTTGCTCATTTGTTAGATTATTCAGGAAGCTGGAGGCCCCTTACTGAGCTTTTCATGAAACCAGAGAGAGGTTTTTTTCATGTTATAAACAGTCAACGGTAGCCTAAAGCAGAGACGAGCTGCAAGCTAAAGGGGTCCGATAAGCCTCTCCAGCTCATTTAATATTCATGCTCGAACATCAAATAAAGAAAATAACGTATCAGATGTTACTGTGGTGAGTTTTCACACGTGCACCATCAAAGAGCAGCTGCAGAGAGTTCTCCTCTGAGCAAAACAGCTGCAGATCGATACCTGGAGGCTGTCCATCACTCCCCGCTCACGGTGGCACGAGGTGAAAATGAGTTTTTAATGAGACATTAGCTCAACCTCTGACCTTGGCGAGGAGGCATTTTGTGTCCTGCGGGGAGGATGTGGCGCGGCTAAATGCGCGGTCTCAGTTATTCATAAGAGCTTTAATTATGCATGGATGTTGAATGGTAGTAAACAATCGCTGTGCGGAGTGAGAAAACAAGCTCTCCGGTAAAAGACTCCTTAACTGCTTGATGCGATTGTGAGCCCGGGGACATTTATTACTCCCCGAGCTTGAGGCGAAATGATTGATGACCGTTTGATATCGGCTTTGGAAATTAAGTGTAAAGCTGTAAAGGTCTGATCACGCAGAAGAAGCAGACAGTGATTGGAGGAGTTTGTCAGAGCCGGCTGCCAAAATCATTTTGTAGCGCCGCTCACGGTGTAATTTTCCCTCTCGGAGAACAAGAGGAGAGAGGAGGAGAGAGACGAGGGAGACGAGAGGGAGACGAGAGGGAGACGGGGGAGGCAGCGGCGGCGGCGGCGGTTGGGACTGAATTAAATTGAGAGGACACTTGGTTCAGATAACATAGTCTGATGGAGCCAGTTGACTAATGATGCACCGTTTCAAATTTTCTCCACACGATTAACATCGCCGGAGGATTAATTCTGGCTACATTTGAAGTGATTGATCATTTCTATTAATTAATGAAACAAATAATAAATATATTTGCAACGAATGAGGGATCAGCCTTGCCAGGGAGGCAACCAGCCGTGCTGCTGCAATGCATCACTTTCAAATTTGTTATTTGCATTTTTTACATGACCTGCTGAGAGTTACACAAACGCACACGCTCATGGCTGTTCGCAGCAGTCCGAGATCCATCACTGCTCACTGTACAGTCAGCTCTACATTTTTTTTTAGTACTGTATGAACATTAAGTTACATCCTGTGTAGTCAAAGTTTCCCACAATGCACCAGGAAAAGTCGTCTTATTGGTTATTGGCATGTAGCATCATGCACTGATGGAGAACGGCAGCTTGATGAGAGAGTTAATTGAGGATTGGTGGCATTTAAACAGATTTCTGATGCTGTTATAGACGTTGTTAGGTCACATTTTATAGTGTTAAGATGTATATTATAAAGTTAAAACACATTTTGTAGTTTTAAAAAGAATTTTATAGCGTTAAGTCACATAAAGTTAAGAGATATTTAATAGTATTAAGTCATGTTTTATAGCATTAAGTCATATTTTATGGTGTTAAGATGTATATTCTAACCCTAAACCTCCCTCTTAAGTTGTATTTTATAGTGTTAAAACTTCTTTTCTAGCATTAGGTTGCATTTTGTAGTAATAAATCGTATTTTATAAAGTTGAGTCGTATTTTATGGTGTTAAAACTTATTTTATTTTTTTATTAAATTTATTAACTTTATTAACATTATTATTATTATTATTTTTTAATTATTTTATTGAATTTCCCTTCTGGGATAAATAAAGTATTTTTTTTCATTTATAGCATAAAGTTATATATTATAGAGTTAAGATGTGTGTTTTAGTGTTAACTCATATTTTATGGTGTTAAGACGTATATTAAGTCCTTTTTTATAGTATGAAGACATATTTTATAGCATCAAGTCGTATATTAGAAAGTTCAGATGTATTTCATAGAGTTGAGTCATATTTTTAAGATGTATTTTATAGTAATAAGTCATATTTTGTACTGTTAAGTCGTGTTTTCTAAAGTTGAGTCAAGTTTTATGATGTTAAAACTTATTTTATAGCATTAAGTCGTATATTATAGAGTTAAGATGTATATTTTAATGTTAACTCGTATTTTATAGTGTTAAGTCGTATATTAAGTCATAATTTAAAGCATTAACATGTATTTTATAGTATTAAGACATGTTTTGTACTGTTAAGTTGTATTTTATAGTGTTAAGACGTGTTTTATACTGAAATACCTTTTCTATACGTGTGACTTGTCAAAGTTTCCGCAGGCTCGAGACAAATACCTCAATCATGGCACGTAAATATTAAAATCTAAAATAATAATTCGTATTAATATGATTAATGGAAGCGGAGCGACGTATCGGTAAGAAAGAATACAGTTATTTTCATTTATTAATTCTGGAAACTATGCTGAGTATAATGTGCATTTATCACAGAAACGCCGTCGATCTGAGACGCTTTGGTTGAGCGACAGCAGTAATTAATAGCGCCGAGACTCGAGCGGCGGCTGAAAACTTTCCCTACATAGTGGTCATAGGTGGTTTCAGACACAGAGTGGCTGTTTAACCCTTCAAGTCTCTCTACCTGTGACGACACAGCGAAGGCCAGAGGTCAGTCGGCTCTGATCCACCACACAGTTCAAAACGCTGATGACAAACTCACACACAGCTTCACCGTCACCTATGAAGACATCAGCTTCTGATCGGTCGACCGATTGACTCGTCGATTAGCCGGCGGCGGGCTTCAGGATTCTCCCGGCAGCAGACGGAGCATCTACCCGTTAAACTGCAGGTCAGCATCTCGGCTGCACCGAGCTTCACTCATCACGCTGACATCACATCAGCACGGCGAAAAAAGCAATTACTGGACCGAGCCTGTGATGACAGCCGACTAATGAAAATGGAAATTTCCACATAATTACTATTCTCAAAAAAAAATGAAGTAATGGTGCAGCGGAGAACATTAAGAATTAAATCAATTATTAATAAATGTAGTTCATATGGTAATAATGGAAATGCCAAATTAATTCACTCATTGATCCTTCATATCGTAAACGCGCTAATAAATGTATTTTACAAATAAATGTAACTGGATTTCACTCTCGGGCTGTTTTCACTCGGCTGTCGCTCACGCAGGATGAGTGAAGCCTGAACGTGGGGAAGGTTCACATTTATTAGGTTTTTGGTTTCAGCGTGACGTCTCGGAGTGATTTAGAGAAATGACGGCATTAATCTGGCCCACCTCCGCTCAGATCCAAGTGGAGACTAACTTCTGCAGCTCAAACCTGATTCCCAAAGAAGTTTTGAGAATGTTCACTCTTTCACAACTCCTGTACTTTAACAAGCACCACCCCCAACCAGGGACTTATGAAAGGCTAAAATAATTTCCTAGTCCATTCAGAGTCTGGTCCCTGCAGTGGGAACACACTGAGGTTCTCCAAAGGTTCTCCGTCCCTGGAGGAAGTTCCTGTCGTGGAAATGTAGCCAAAAGCTGCTTCTGTGCTAACTGAACATAAGTCTTTATATGAGGCTGAACTCATCGTTTTATCATCCAGGAGTAAAAAAAAGTTTATTTTAAGCTCACAATAATGTACAATAACCAAGAAAACAAGGAGGTGGACCTGTTGTCAGATGTTAAACTACTTCATTAGGATTGTACAGATCTCCCCAAAGGTTGAACTTTTTAATCTTAATCTTCACATGAGCTCCAGTGTAAATCAGCGTGGCACATCTTCGGACTGACAAAGAACGCTATTTAAAAAAACCCTCCTTGACGGGACAGTAAGTATTTTGTCGTCGATGGATTCAGGTCCAGTGTGAAGCTCAGTTTCATTCCACCGAAGAGCCGAACGGCGAGTAAACCTGCGAATGAGAAGCAGTGATTCGGGGACGTTTGGGTCGCGGATGAAGTCTGAACGTCGCCTTCGGGACGAAGCAGGAACACGAGAACCGTTCTGCAGAAGCTCACAAAGACCCGAGCGTGTGCCGAGGCCTAAAGGGGACTCATTAAAAATTCAGAATTGCCTCTGCTGGTTTCATCAGTCACTAGAAATGGAAGGTAGAGGAGCAACGGAGGAGGGCTGGGGTGGGTGGGGGGGGGGGGACCAGTTTTGATATTTTTGTCTGGGATTTAATTTCCTCTTTTTACATATTTTATCAAAAGCCTTCTTTGCCACTTCCTCAATCTCCCTCCTCCTGCCTTGGTCTCTTCCTTTCCCGCTGTCTCCTCCCTGCTATCCATCATGTGATCTGACTTTAATATGCTTTACGGTGGAATATGAGCCATTCATCACACGGCGGCGAGGCCCAGGACATTGCCATGCTGCACATTTCATAGACCAGTAAGCCTCGGCAGTAGCACGGGCCAGCTGTAGAGCTGCTAATGCCTCTATTTATTCCGCCAGGCAGGCCGGGCTCAATCTGTCACTCCGGCCCGACTACACCGACTCCGAGGAACGCCTTTTATGGAGCCACTAGCTGCTCCTTAGTAAACATCTCTCCGGTCACCTGATTGGCCTTTTGTGAGGGTAGATGGATGGGTAGGTGGATGCAGGGAGAGGGAGAGAGGGAAAGAAAATGATGCATGTGAGGAGTGGGAACAGGAGAAACAAGATACAGAATGAAAATGAGGAAGAGGAGATGAGAGAGCGATAGGGGAGATGGATGTAGCTGATACGTCTGACGTAGAGATAACACGTTTATGGCTAATGTCGGCGCTGGAGGAGGACGGTCTGCTGCTGTGGCCCACTAACAAAAATCTAACTACTGGATGAGCTCCAGGTAAATTTGGAAAACACACTTAAGTCTCTAGAATCAACATAAAATCAACATGTTTGGTTTTTAGCAAACTTTCTGGCTGATTATTGGATGGCTTCCTCTGATATTTGGCACATTTCACTCACCAAAAGCAGCAACATTATTTATTTATACTCATATAACAATGTGTGCTAATGGCTTTGGCTGATATTTGGTTCATGTTTGTGGCTTTGAGTGAAGTGTTTCAAAACTTTTGGATGGATTGTGATGAAATTTGGTGCAGTTATTAAAACTCCAATAACCTTTGTGACCTTTTTCTATCCATTACCAACACAAATGACCGGTTTTGCCCAATACTTTGCAAAGTCTCAACTTGTGTTTGCTGCCATTTAGCATATATTAGCACGCTAACACGTCAAAACAGTAAAGCCCTGATAGGTGCACTTTGAAGCAATAAAGTCAGGCTTTCTTTGTGTTAGCCGACTCGACAAAACCTAAAACCCCAGTGAGAGATCATCATGATGGTGGTCCAGGTTTTCCTCATCGGGCTTCATAAAGGGGTGTGACTTTTCTTCTGTAAAAAAACAAAAAAAATGGTCGCCAACTTCCCTCAGAGCAACAAGTTGTTATAAGAGAATTAAAAAATGATGGAATAAAGCAGCACCGTTACTGCAAATGATGAAAACTGTTGATGCTATAACACAATATATTTCTTTTGTCACCCACAGTGACTCTCAATGCAGCTGCATATTACAGATCTGACACTTTAAAGTTGATTTATTTAAACATCGAAAAGCGTTTTTAGGTCTGACATCGTCCCTGAATGAAGGAGGCACAGAGATCAAAGTGAAATTAATGTTAGATTCTGTGATAAATACCAAATAAACTGAGCATTTTCTCATCTGTTCTATTAGCAAATCAGGACCAAACATAAAAACATGTTCATGCATTTTCTGCATCACCAGCATGTGTGGTTAGCTGTGCAGCATCAGTTACCATGGCGATGTAGCAGGTTAAAGGCATATCTTCAAACACATCAATCTCACTTTGTGGTAAACTCTCAGCCTACCAGCTAACAGCTCAGCGCCCTGCTGTGATAAATGCATCTTCACAGAGACACACAGATGCACATCTTTCCTTTAATGCAGCTTCATGTCGGTGCTACCTTGCAGAGATCCTTCATAGAGGTGGAACACACGAGGCTCTAATAATAAAGTAGGAACACTCACCGGCGGCCTGAAGACCCCACCGAGTCCACCGAGTCCTTGCCACTGGCTAAGAAGTAGGGTGTGGAGGATCGCTGGGAACTAGGAGACTGTGGGGACGATGAAATCATATTATCAGATGTCATTCATGCATTGCTTTTAAATGACTGCAATTATTCTTTGAAGCATGATTAGCCTATGGGGGGTCCCCCTGGGACCGGAGCGGCGGATTAACTATGTCACTGTGTAGTTTAGGGGACTGCAAGGAAAAGCTGCAGGAACACGTCGGTCACTTTCCAACACTGTGACTGGTGGTTCTGGTGGGATAATCATAAATCTCTAATCAATGAATGGAGCGATTAAAGTCACTTTTGCAATAAAGAAAGTCACATGAAAAAGAAGAGAGCCGGACTAATTAGCGGAGCCGAACCTTTTCTTATCGCAGGTCATCGAGTCCTAAATCCTCACAGAAGCCAGCATCACTAATCCTTAATGAGGAGACGTGCGCTCTTTAATGATTGCTGATGATTTATGCAAGGTGGACACGATGGAGAGGCCCGATTAGAAGACTCAGAACCATCCCGACATGTGACCTCGCTCTGCACACATCTGCCCTGATGTTTACCAGGATGGGAGAACACTGTGGGCGTTATTATTGATTAGTTATGAACTGTAAATCAACAAATCAGTAAAAGAATAAAGAAGAGGTTAAAGTTCTGTTTCTTCCTGTATGCAGCTCAAA
>NW_007579347.1:117673-118384 GCF_000690725.1 Stegastes partitus | reverse complement strand
CTGGGCTTTAATTATTGCTGGTTATTAACTGTAAATCAACACATCTGTTAAAAAAAAGAAAGAAAAAAAAGTACAATTTTTTTTAAAAAAAGCAAAGGAAAAAGTTAAGTTAGAAATAATAATATTAAAAATGTTTTTGGCATATTTATATTTCAACATGATAAAACATCTTTAGTTTTAAATTAAGCATATTTTATTATGTTAAAATATAAATTAAATATAAGTTACTGTAAAACGCCCGTCTAAACTTGAGAAAAAAAGAAATTAATTGCTGAATTTCTTTACAGTTTTGGCCATTTTTTAAAATTTATTTTTTTAGGTTAACATGTAAATTAATACTTTTTGAAGTTCTGATCTGGTATCATCAGAACATGTTACTTTTTTATAAATTAAAACCTGCACATTATTTTATTTTATTTTTTTTTTTTAATTTTTGCTTGTTATTAACTGTAATTCAACAAATCTGTAAAAAAAAAATAATAATAATTTTTTAAGCAAACAAAAATGTTAGCAATAATGAAATTAAACATATTTTTAACATATTTTAATTTTAACATGATAAAATATTATCAGTACAGAGCAGTACAAACAGTAAAAACACAAGAAAATCAATTGTTAAAAAATAAATAAATAAATAAAATAAACTTGAGCTGCCTAGAAGACACCCCGTCACCAACATGCAGCTGTTTGTGCACATCTGCCCTGATGTTT
>NW_007579347.1:115268-117058 GCF_000690725.1 Stegastes partitus | reverse complement strand
TTAAAAAGGATCAAATCTCTGCAGAAATCCTTGAGAAAAATCTAACAAAATTAATTGTGGACATTATTTACAGGTTTGTTCTGTTTGTTTTGTAGGGTTAAGGCGTAAATTAATACTTACTGGAGTGATTTTATATGTTATTATTTGTAATAACCTGTGAAAAAAAATTGTTCAAAATGCTAAAAATCTGACTAATTTGTTTCCATATTTGTAAAATGCTTTTTTACATCAAAATATATCAGAATTTATAATAAAATATGTTTAAAAATGTACATTTTACCATTATAACGCTGTAAAGTTACCATAAAATGTCCACAAAAAACAAGAACAGCTATGAGTTGTGGATTTCTAGTTTTGGAAGCTGTCAGATTCTGACCTGCAGAAACAGAAAACATCATAAATATGACTCATATTTTATTTGGGATGATCTGAGCATCAGTAGCTGCATGCAGCTCACTCCGGATAATACAGTTAATGAGCAGCAGCCTGCAGTAAACGTTCACTCCTGTTCATGGCTGCAAAGAAAAAGCCTCAGATTGTACATTATTTCTCTGAGCCTCCATCTTTACAGTCATTTCCTGCAGCCTGCTTTGACCTCTCCGGCTCTTCCTGCCGATCAGCGGCCTGTAATTTCCCGTCATGCTAATGCAAACCCCCCCGACATTCGTTTTCTCGGCCTGCTGGCCTCCGTGACTGATAGGACGCGGTGCCGGCGTGGAAAGTTAATCTAAGCGCGCCTCCATCATCATTAGCGCTATCGACGGGCTACGGAGAGCGGTGACGGAGCGACTTCTCCACCTGTGGCGGAGCTCCGGCTGCCCTTTGGCCTTCACCCTCCCATAGATCCCATAGATTAGCTGTCGGCCGTCCGTCAGAGCACCCGCCAACAAGAGAGCACGTCAAGGAAAACACGCATGAGTGATGGCGATGCTAAACATGATTCACGTTACAGCGCCGCCCATCCCTCCTCCACCTGTTGCTGCGTCCTTTGCCAGCACGCTTTAATGATGACATAATGTGGTACTGCCCTCGTGGGTCCAGTACAGAGGCGGCTCTGTTTTTTTTTTTTTTTGGAAAGTGATAAATTTGGGCCCGTTGTGTCGTCTGCGCCATGTGGACACGATGCTAACGGCCAGCTCTGGCGCTTCCCCAGACAGCTTATGAACCCGCGTGTGTGTTTTCGGCAGAGCAGCCGGTATTTACGGCCGAGCTAACGTCCCCTCGCCGGCTAATTTCCCGCCCTCGGAGGCTAATGCGAGCAGCCGAGCCACTAAATCTCCCCACGCATCAGACCTCTGAGCAGGAACAGTAAACACGGCCGGCTGCAGGCGGGACAGCGACGCCGGCTGATCAATAGAAACAGCATTTGCTTCCATTGTTTTCCCTCCTCTCAGCAGAATCGCCACTCTCATAAAGAATCTGCTGCCTGCAATTAGCGCGGGCCTGCTGATGGTGTCCTGGGCCGATTCGATTTGGTGGAGGAGGCGGGGGAGGCGGAGGGGCCGATAATGGAACTGAAATTGTTAGAAAGCGGCGAAAGCACGAGATTCAGAAGGACGGAAAAGTAGGAAAATATCAAAAAGAACATTTGATAAGTTCTGAGTGGAGGCACAGACGCGCTAACAGAACCTCTGTTGGTCACATGGTGGCGTCGGCAGGCAGCTCAGATACATGCGGTTAATTGGGTTAATGTGTAGTCGACACTGATTACTGGTTAATTCCCATCAAACATATGGACGGTTGGAAGCCAAGGAGCCGCCTCGCCTTCATAATGCTGCTTCGTGCCAAAA
>NW_007579347.1:110962-114161 GCF_000690725.1 Stegastes partitus | reverse complement strand
GTCTGCTGACCTCTGACCTGTGAGTATTGACGAGTGGACGCAGACACACAACGTCCGTCCTGTGGACCACGTTCCTGCTCTAATGCTGGTTCTGGGAGTTCAGGCACGTCGGCTGCATCCCTCTGCTGCCTCCGGAGCATGTTGGGCTGAGAACAGAGCTGGTTAGAGCTCTTCCTCCTGTTCCAGGCCTGCAGACACACCTTAGCCTCCATTAATGTGCAGCTGCTCATTTACAGACTCCACCTGCCAGTCGTCCGTCCATACGTCCGTCCCTCTGACCTCACGCCTCCGTCCTCGTCCCCTCTGCTTCTTTTTTTCTTTTATTAAAGCTAAAGTGATTTCTTCATAACACATGTCCAAACTCGGCTTCGCTCCTCCGTTTTGATATCTCTGGTTTATCTCGGGGGGCCGCGGCGATATATGAAAATGAGATAAGGATATATTGACCGCTGACTTTCATGGGAAGACGGCTGCTCGATATTAGAGTTGCAATAACAAGGCCAGCTTTATGAAAAGATCGAGAGGATAACCTTTAAAAGAAAAATGTAATTTTAATGCGCGGCAATATCCTCAAACAAAAAGATCTATTATTGAAGTGGCCTCACCTGAAGTTATGTAAGACGCTCATCATGATTTCTGCCTGAGAATAAAACCGGACTGTCTCAGGAAACATTATCAACAACATGTAAATGGTCACAGCATGCAGCAGCTAATTAAAGGACCTGCACATTAATTAGAAAATCAGAATCTGTCCTCACAGCTGCAGCGGTTTTCAGTCATGCAGATGTTTTATTGGTCACGTTTCTGCCAGTCTTCTCACTGTGCATGTTATTCAGAATAAGCCACAGATGTCATTGCTTTATGTTTAAAATGAAAACTGTTTTCATGATCATGTCTGTCACCATAAAACCAAAACTACTCACATGGGCGGAAATTAGAGGTTTAAAAAAACATTTTTTATCATTTGTGTAGCACAATCCTTCAAATTTACCTGCAGGGTTGTTGATTACATTCGTTTTAAGCTCTTGAACACATATTTTTCTATAAAATTTCACACTGATGACTCACTATAAGTGGAGGAAAAAGCACAAATTTAGATCAATCTCATGTTAAATAACCATAAAGGAGCCTCACCGCACTGGAAAGAAAAATCTGTGATTTTTACAGAATTTGTTGTTTTTCTTTTACTGATTTTTGCACAAAATTAAAAAAAAATATCCATTAAATAAAAAAAAAACGGTGAAATTAAAATGTAAGTAAAATATAGTAATAAAATAAAAATAATTTTTTTATTAACGTTTGAGGATATTGCTGCAAATTTAGTTATTTCACAATTTTTTTATTTATTTAATGCATTTAAGTGCGAAATTTATTACTTCACATATATCTCTAAAATTACAATTAGTGACAATTAACAAAATATTTTAAAAATGTCTTAAATAATTACAGATTTTACAAAAAAATGTTGATTGAATGTGTTATTGTGGGTGTTTTACATCTATAAGCGTTGATAATCTGGTNTCACCAACATGCAGCTGTTTGTGCACATCTGCCCTGATGTTTTTAGCGTCCTCGGGTCAGTTTGCACCATTTAATCTGTGATCTTTTCTAATTCTTGCGTGCGCTCACCTTTCCCCACTTCGCCTCCTTCACGCTCCACCTTGTGCCTCCGGTGATAAATCACCTCTGCTGTCTGTGTCTGCGACCCTGACCTTGGTAACTATTGATGAGAGGACGGAACTCTTTATTCACCACCTCATCGAGCTGTCAGTCTGATGGAGGGAGAACATCAAACCCACCACGGTGTGCTGACACTCCGGCAGCACACAGTGGAGTGAACACAGACTCTACCTACGACAGAAACTTCCCAACATGAAGCTCATTAAACACTTTAGTTTCCATAAAGTCCAGTTTCAGAGTGACGTGGGTCCTCCCTCACAGGCAGGGCTGCAAAATAATACAATGCAATCAGCAATTAGGCAACTATAAAGAAAGAGAAAAGCACTGGAACTAATGCAGCAACATATCCTGTTAGATAAAGTTAGCTTAAATTAGACAGATCTGACATAAATCTACAATTAACGGGATAAAATCTCTGCAGNATCGATGCATCAGTTCTTTTCCTGCACCGTGGAGGTGTGCGCTCTGGAAGGCCTCCAGTGAGCTCAGATGGAAAATGTGTCCGAGCAGAGGTTGCATGCTCAGACAAGAACACATCTGTGCTGCAACCCTCTGGTGGTTCGCGGGTTGCCGGGTCTTGTGACGCCGTACCTGGTGTGGGACCAGAACCACAGATCAACAGGGGAAGAATAACGCATGCAGCTCACACGGAGGAGGACACGAGATGTTTTCTTCTCAATAATTAAACCCCAGATCCTCATTTTCATGTTCTTCAGCAGAAGCAGATCCCACCTGTCGCCCGTTTAAACGCCTGCCACACATGGCCGTCCTGATCCGCCTCTCAGCGGGACGCCCTCCTGACCTTTTCCCTCGGCCTGCAGCCGGACCGCCTACGAATGAGTCTCCTTCCTCTGTGCATGAATCGACATGTTGGCACAGTGTCCCAGTGCACTGCTGAATCTGGGTCAGCCGAGCACCTCCACAATGCACGCGAACACTCACACATCCAGACGCCGTGACCTTCATCTTTCAAAACGCCTCCTCTGCCATCGCGCAGAGTTTTCACAGCAGCCGGTGCTCGACTTCGGATCGAGTAGGAACAACGTCGTGTTGCATTAAACCCGTCTGAAAACACCTGATGCATAAAATTGTATTTCTTCCTTTGTGCTGCTCAGAGCAGTGACATCGCCGCCAAACTTGCAGCTCCAGTCTGACACAGAAAAATGACGCGGCGTGGTCACCCTCAGCCTAGTGAAACAGATAGAAGGACGACTAGAGAAAAAAGTACAACGCTGGTTAAATCACCCCAAAGGAGACGAGGTGTCAGGGGAGCTCAAGGACAGCATAGTTAATGGGGCATCAGACGGATGACAGAGAAGAAAGGAAAAGGGGGGCGGATGTGGAATAAAAGGACGGCTGACAGGCGAGAAACACTTGACACGTGCCGGAAAAATTTCCATTTGCGATATAAAGATGAATAGCGTACGTGATCGCCCACAGAATAATGCAATCTTTACCGCAAGTGCTGGATAAAAGCCCCCCCGGCAGGCATTTATTTTAATGGCATCACTCTGTTTTT
>NW_007579347.1:95470-109233 GCF_000690725.1 Stegastes partitus | reverse complement strand
TCTAAAACATGCAGGATTGTGGCCCTCGAGGACCAGGATTGGACACCCCTGCTGTAGAGACTCATGAAATGACATTTTCAGTATGTTTAACACCTCTGTGAGCTCAAAGATTCCAATCAGAGGCCGCCACTATAGCTCAACTGGTTGAGCTGGCGACTCATGTACAGGGGATATAGTCCCTGATGCAGTGGCCGTGGGTTCAAATCCTGCTCATGGCCCTTTGCTGCAGGTTCTTCTCCCCACTTTCCTGTCTCTCTCTTCACTGCCCTGTACAATAAAAGAAAAAAAGGCCAAAAAAATAACTTTAAAAAAATTCTAATCAGCTCACTTGCCCAGTCTTACTTGAAGTAGAAGCATCAAAACATGAAACACCTATTTGAAGACTTTTTGTGTAATTGTTTGGAAGCTATTAATCAATTTAAGACATGAATGCATACTTGGCAAACACACACCAACATGGGTGGGATCTCGCCGTGGTCTGAAGGCAGCTGACAGCATCTAGATGACCTCAGCCTGGTGGTGAATCCTCCAGCGAGGCTCCTCCTGAACCTCAAAGGGAGCTGCAGGGAGCTGCAGCGAGCGGCGCCTCCTGAGCGATGAGCGTCACGGCAGCGAGCTGCAGCCTCAGCAGCAGTCGGGATCCATCATCCATCACAGCTGCTGATCTACATGCACAGGCAGAAAGCACACATGCAGCGGCACACAGCATGCAGGCTGCTTTGTAAGCTGCTCCTCACCTCCTCTTTCAGGGCCACGACCATCAGTTCTGCTGCACGAGAGACCGGACCGGTACGAGTTCATGCAACTCCTGCTCTGCAGCTCACCAAGACTGAGGTGTGATCACAACATTTCACCTGCTCCAAAGACATACACATAAAAGAAAAGCATCCGGCCCTAAAGTCCAACCAGAGTTCAGTTGGTCGTCCACTGATCGGACCTGAGATGATGTAAAATTATGAAATACAACAAAATCTTAAGATGCTGATTGCAATTCTGACATTTAAACTGAGGTGGTGACGTCTCACACAGTGGAAAAGACAAAGAGAAGGAAGATTCAAGAAAAAGGTTCAGCGTGATGCCAGTTTGCTGAGTGGACGTTATGTCGTCTGCAAATAACTGGAGGTGCTCAGGTTGTTGACATGAAATTAAAATAAAAATGTAAGATAGATTTTAATGATAACTACAGGTCCTTTCAAAAGATTTATCAATGAAGGTTTTTGTGAAAAAAGTGGACAAAGCTGATCATCTCATGATGATGTGGTTCTGTCATCCAATATATCTGAAAACTCCCAGTTTAACCAGTTATCTGAAGATAATATTACACCTGGTTTATTTTGATTATATGTGTACCTCATGTCTTGGCTCAGTAATGTCGAAATGTTCGTGTGTTTTCACAATAAAAGCCTCCAAACTAAGCACTGCATGTTTTACTCTGAAGGCTCTGTGGGAAACCTCAGGTCCTGGTATGTAAGTGGATGTTAGTTTGACTCTTTTTTTTTTACTTTATTTGACAGGACAGTAGAGAGAGAGACAGGAAAGTGGGGAGAAGAATGGAGGAAGGACATGCAGCAAATGTCCATGGGCTGGATTCAAACCCACGACCGCTGCATCAGGGAACCCCAGTACCTGGGTCACCAGCTCAACCAGATGAGCTGTGGCGGCCATAGCAGCCTTTTAAACATTGTTTTAGACCCAACGCAGCGCCTCGATGGCAGCAGCCTCCCCCAGCAGCACAAGTCGTCCTGCCACTGTGCAAAAACTGTAACTCGGGGAACACGACAAACATAACAAAGAGCCAAAAAACTCCCAGCGTGATCCAGCATTCAGGGGACGCACCAGAACAACCCTGATCCACAGAAAGAGTCTGATACCTCCAGAGCTGTTTTAGAGGCATCACACACAATACGAAGCAGGTGGTTGTTGTATTTTTCCTACACAGCCGGAAAACGTTTTGCAAAGACATGCAGAAAGGCAAACCCTGCAGGCGCCACTTAGCCTTTACACTGCTTGACACGTCCACGAAGGGAGCGGCGCTGCTGCACACTGAGCCATATGGCGTCAGCGTGTACAGCATGGACATGGCAGCCCAAACACATGTAGCGATGACTTAAAACCCTTCACAGCGCTGAAGGTCAAACGATGCGTTACCAGAAAACACCGAACGGAGCTGCATGACGGCACAAATTATTAATGCTGATGAGACCAGGAGCTGACAGGCGAAGTTAAATCTAATTTGAGTCCTTGGCCTCGGAGACAGATGATCAAAAGTCTAACCTTTAACTAAGACGGTCCAGTTCAGGCTGGTGTGAACCTCATTACAATCAGGTTTACGCAGGCGGCTAAAGCAAATGAGTGCTGCTCTGAAAACTGCACCAAAAAAGTGGAATTTTTCCCAAAGGAAATATTATGGCCAACACTGAAATCCCACTCGAGGATTTAATCTAAAATAAAATAATTAGCAATTGCCCTCGAAGGCATCAGATGACATCCTCCGAAACTGACGGCACGCTTAAGCAGGGTAGAAGGTAATAAAATAAAACGTTTGATAGAATCTTTTTCAAATGTGAAAACAGGGTTCATCTTTATTCTTCATAATAAATATAGGCTTTCTCACAGTTTAACAATTACATCAAACGATTATCATACAAGCAAGGACCGTGATCCTTGATGCTGAGGATGGCAGAGCGCTGATTGGCACCGACCGCTAAGAAAAACACAGAGAGGAAGAGAGGCGGACTCGTTAGACGGAGACAGGCGGCGTTCTGGGGAAACTAGTTCAGGATTTCAGTTAAAAAAACTACGTCACAGGTTCTCAAATTCATAGTAAAATAGTGACGTTGAATAACTTTATTTCCCCTTTAAAGACGGCGGCCCCCCCTGCAGCAAACAGATCCACGCAGGCCGCCGCAGGAAGTGCTTTGGGTGAGTGTGATTGGTGCTCTACTGCCCCCTAGTGTGAGCCGGAGGAATGGTCAGGAATAAGCCGTCAAAGAAACCCAAAGTGAGTGAACTCAAAGCAAGTGTAGTAAAAAAAAAAATAGAGTGAAGCACCTAGCGTCTAGCAGCACTACACCACCATGCTCCTGTAGTGAAGTGAGCCTCCTGTGTCCATCTCCACATGTCTTCCTCCCCTCCCCCCCACCGCCACCAGAATCCAGGTCCAGGGCCTGCTCGGGTGCAGCGTGGCCTCTCCCCCGGGTGTGTTGTGCGCATCAGAGAGTCTCAGAGGATCTGTTCGGTGCTCGAGGCGGAGATGTCCAGCAGTCTCCAGGCGGCGTACGGGTTCAGCTCCTCCTGGTCTCGACACAGAGCCCAAACGTACATCATCCTGAGCACTTTGTCCTGGAGGACGAGGAAGAAATGAGTCATTTCTAAACGGTTCAGTCAATGCAAGAGGATCTATTGTGTTATGCTGGCCTGATCTCAGCCATGTGGGCTTTAATATATTTATTTGACTGCATACGTCACCCCCCATGTATTCATTCTTATTGTGTTTTTTATATTAAATCAAGCCGCTAATACCTCAAACACTGCAGGACAAAATCCATCAGTGTCCTGTGAGTTAGTCGACTCGGCAGAACCTAAAACCCCCGTCAGAGATAGTCGGTATCAACTTTCTCTGCTGCTCAGGTTTTTTCCGTCTGAGCTCACATGAAAGCTGGCATTTAATGCGTCATGTGACTCCACACAAAACAGAGTGATGCCGTGCTGCCTGCGTCACTCACAGGAACTCATTGTTATAACGGAGAGCTGCGAAGAATATACAAATATATTACGATTAATCCGATGAGTTAATACCTTTATATTCCGACTCAGTGACTCTTGGTGAAGCTGCTTATTTCTAACTTAAAGCTGCACATCAGAGCTCTGAATCTTTACGCGATGATGCTCAGGTGAAGGTAACTCGTTAAATACTCTGTGTCAAATACCTAAAACATACTTATGCATTTGCTGCATCACTGCGTGGAGGTTCCCGGTGGAAACGTGATGCGTAACGTTTGTGTTGCTGTAACTGCACGGCTTCGCTCAGTGTGATTATTAACATGCAGCTCAACAGGTTTACAGATAAGACGCATACGATCAGGTGAGAATCTGTGTTGCTCTGAGAGGTTACGGTCAGGAGAAAAATCGGACGCATCTTACAGCTGATTTAAATGACAAACTCTGAACAGAAGCTGAGCAGCATCAGTTGCCATGGTGATCTAGCAGGTTAACGAGACTAAAAACTAAGCCTCAATATACTTTTATGACCCATTAATCTCACTTCATAGGGCACCGGTTGAGACAAAAAATAATATAATGAAAGAAGAGTGTGAAAAAACAGCAAATCAAGTGTATAGGAGGAGCCAACATTATGCTCCTTATGCTCCTATTACAAACCATCTGCTCTTTTGTGCATCTTCAGGAAGTACAACCATAAATTCTTGCAAGATGCTAATGAGCATCTTTATCTATGATGTATCTACGGTCTGACTTGGCCTCGAAGTAAAGGAAGAAATCAGGATTGGCTTTAACTTCCCAAACTAGCGTTCATTTTGTGAAGTTATGTCATGAGTTTGAAAAAAAGTGGTTGATTCACTGTGCGTTACACCATGTATAACTGTGTCTGTGACCAATAAAGGCCTTGAATCCTTCCTCTCACTCCTTGACAAGATGACAAACGTGAGCCTGCTGTCTCACATCGCTGGCATTTTGAGGAGTTTTCTGCTTCTGCAGCAAACTTTTTGTTTGCTTTTATAGTATGAGTTAGTTGTTTGACCCTGATGTCCGATACGTCTCTGACCGGACGCAGTGGTAGTAAAGAGTCACAGCAGACGTCCATAAGTGCAGAGAGTGTCATTCAATGTCCAGGCATCAGGATACAGCTGATAAAATCCGAAGAACAGTACATCCACCATTAATCCTCTGGCAGTAGTCTTGCACTGGTCGCTGGGCAGCTGCCAGCCGAACAGTGGATCCTCTGACCTCTTTACTGGTCACATGCGTCCCTGAAACGCCCCGGAGGGAACGGAGCGGCTGATTTACTGCCCATAAAGCTGTCCGGGATCTAAATAAATACAGGCCTTGCCCAAACAGCTGAACATGGCTCCATTGTCTCTTCACATCCTCTTAATGCCTCATTTAAACGAGGTTCTCACACATTGGTGATGATGACAAAGTGCCAACTAAACGGTAAGTGATCTGCACTTATGTGGTGCATTTCTAACCTCAGCTGGGCTCTATAAAACGCTTTATGATGTGTTTCTCATTCACACACACAAGGGCACTTTGGGAATTGGACCACCAACCCTGCAATTAGTGGAAAACCCGCTCAGGTGGTAGAGCTCCAGCTTTGTGCTGTTTTTATTACAATATACAGCAGAGATCTGTTCTGCAGACGTTTAGGAGAAGCTTTTCCAAAAGTTTCAAAATGACTCCTGCTCACAGTCGAACTTGCAAAAAACATCCCGAATACGTTTATGCAAGTTAGTCAGAGTGCATGAGTCTTTTTTTTTTTTTACTTTTAGAGGTGCAGCAGCTGTTTTCTTGGCAGTGTGTACCGTAATTTCCGGACTATAAGCCGCTACTTTTTTCACACGCTTTGAACGCTGCGGCTTAAACAATGACGCGGCTAATTTGAGGATTTTTACGAGTTTGGCGAATTTGCCTCGAGATGAAAGTGACTCTGAGAGCAGCAACGAAAGAGAGACGGAGGAAGTGTGTGACGAAGGAATTCTGAGGCTGAAGAAGACGACTTTAGAGGAAGAGGAAGATGAAGATAGCGATCAATGACTCTTCCTGGTAGGCTGCTGTAGTTTTTATTTCCTTAACCAGCCGTGTTACAGGCACTGTTCGGAAAAAAGCAATTTGTGTATTTGTGTACGTTACTGGTACGTATTTAAATAAAAGTTTAAAAAATCTTTCTGTGTAATTATCTCATGTTACAACGTGGACACCTGCAGCTTATAGACAAGTGCGGCCTGTATATGTACAATTAATTCTTTCTTTTTCAAGTTAGTGGGTGTGGCTTATATTCAGGTGCGCTCAATAATCCGAAAACTACGGTACGTCCATTTGTGTGTTACTCACAGGGTCTCCCTCCACCACGTCTCCTTTGGTGTTCCGGATCACCATGACTAACTGAGCTTGGAACGTGATAATCAACACCGGTCCCTGGTCCATCATCTTCCCCATGGCCAGCTGGGGAGGAAAACACACAAACGCTTCAGCTGAACCAATAAATTTGACATTTTTTTTAAAGGCAGAAATCAAGAGTTAAAGAAGCTAATAGTGGCTCAAGAGATTATATGAAAAAAAACACATAAAAGTTGAGATCTGTTGAGATTTTAAACCCCCGGAGTGTCGATACTTGAAGCCTGAACGCTAATCTACAAGGAACTTACGTCGATATTGTCAATGTCCAGGATCTTGGAGTGGAACTGAAGCCCCATGGCCTTGGCTTGCTGGATTGGATGTGCGAGTTGGCTGTACGTCTACAAATCCAATAAAAGCAGGAGACAACATTATGGCTACTCGCTCAATGAAGAGCTGCCAACGTGTACGCGACTGTCAATATTAATATGTCGGTGTTAGAAGAGGAAAAACATATCCGGGAGAGAAAAGTCGTACCGCTTCGTAACACCAGTCCTTCAGGATCTCCAGCTCTCCTCTGATCATCGCCTGTGTGAAAGCAGAACAGAACAGACATAAACAAAACAAAAAACAGAAAGAAAACCTCGGAGCTACGTCTATAATCACATGTTTTACAGTGATATTTAAATTAGATATACTCCCACTTTTATGTTGTACAAAAATAAAAATAAAAACGTCTTAAAAGAGACTCTCACAAAAAAGAAAAAAAGACATTGCCTTAATTTGTTTTTCTGTGATCCATATTTAAATATAAAAAACAGCAGTTTTTACCAGATCAGACAAATTTGGAAAGAATTAATCATTCTAAAGAGACAGAAGTGATTTTATTGCTGAATGTATCTGCACAGAAAATAAAAACATCAGAAGTCATCTGGAGCCTTTCTCACATGGTGTAATCCTGCAAATGCACAGGAACATATATATTTTTTCCGATCCCTCCACAGTCGAAGTGTCCTTGGGCAAGACCCTGAACCTGAAGTTGCTCCCAATGGCAGGCAGCACCTTGCACGGCAGCTCTGTCACCATTAGTGTGTGAATGTGTATGGGGGTTTTTGGATAAAAGCGCGATATAAGCGCAGACCACTAACCATGATATCAGTATTCGCAGCTCAACATACCTCCAGTATATTGGGGATGATATCGTGTTCACACTGCTTGAGAAAGGAGTCTTTGTCAAAGGAGGGATCCGCCTTCAAAATCTCTGTTAAGACCTCGGACATCTCCGTCTTTGAAAACAGCCCACCTGTACACACATGCACGGAAAACACATGATTACTTCTACATGATTGCTTCTGAAGACAAAACAAGGTCAACAAGTACAGAAAAGACAAAGTGAAGCAAGAGAAGAAGAGCAGAAAATAAAATGTTCAGGGACAGAATGTGTCTAAAGAGCTCCATGTTTGTCTCGTTTATGGTGAAAATCAATAAACTATTTTACAGAAACTACAAAAATGGTTCCATTTACTGCACTTAACTTGCTTTATTTCCCATCCTGGACAAAGACATCATGCAGACGTCTCTCAGTATCTCAAAACTGAAAATTACCACGAAACACTCTATTAAGCGCCTTTAAGAAGAAGAAGAAAAAAAAGTCCCCATCACAGCTTGATTAGTCTGATTAATGCAGACTGTCAGGCAGACGTCTCTCACCTATTAGGTCGGTCATCTTGTCGGTGACAGCGCGGGACGCTCTGATGAAGGCGTTGTCGCTCTCGTCGTACTTCATCTTCATCTCAAAGAACCCTGCAGGTGGCACAAAGAATGAGAGCGTGTCAGGTGGTACGCGGAACCCCGGAGCCTCCGTCTCAATTCTCTCAGATCAGCAAATCCTCTCAGATTCATGGGAAGTTCATACGCGGAGGTTAGACGCCTTTATTTATTTATTTTTTAAAATCCTGTCACAAAATGAATTCCCTCAGGGTCTGCTGGTTAGACAGAGTGAGGAATGACGTAGCTAAATGCTGAAGCTCAGCAAAAAAAAAGCTGCTGAGTGATTGATGAGGCATCGTATGGCTCCAATATGTGTCCTGATAAATGAACATAAACACACGCTTGCATCTCTTCAGCACATTTGCACAGAAACACACGGAACATGAGTGTGTATTTAGCAAAGTTGGTGACGCAGCAAAACTTTCCCACTGAGCACCTTCACTCGTACGTGCTGGGAGATTTTGCACATTTCGAGGCGAACTGTTTGCACAGTCTGAGTAAATGTTTTTATCTCTTTTATAACAGGCTTGATTTGCTTCGTATTTGTCTTGTAACACTTTATTTAACTTCACTGTGGAAATCTTGTCTTAAACTTCTTGCACCTTCTGCTTCTGTGACAAAGAAAAGTTCATGAGTCTCTGCATCAACCTAAACTGCAGCTGGATTAGAAGCACGTCGTTGGTTTTTAAATCGCGAAGCCACGGATAATCAGCGAACGAAGCCACATTTTGTCAGTTCTGCTGGAGCTGCTGACGGCGTTGTTTTGCTGAGTTAAACCAGCCAAAACAGTCATCTGCTGCAGATTTATCCAGTAACTGAAAGCTGACATATCGGTCGCTCCACCAAACCCTTACTATTCCAAAAACATGCTGATGCTGGCGTAACCGCAGAGCTTCAAATGTGTTGACTTTGTGCAACGTCCTACCTGCAACCCAGGTAATTTCTCACCTGTCTAAACATTATTAATCATCAGCGTTGTTTCCTTTAACTAATGTGCATAAAATCAGCTAAATCAGGCCGGTGATGCAAATTTATAAAGACCCATTTCACGCCACCGAATCCCAAAGCAGAGCCCTCTATTAACTGCCTCCTGATTATTAGTGGAGCCTCGTGAAGTTGAGGGTCAGTAAAGTAATCACCGTCCAGGCAAAGACGTGCACACAAGTTTTAGGAGTCACTGATTTAGATTAATGCACCTCACCTCACAACAACAGCAGCATCATACATTAGATTTCTACGATCTAGCAGTTACATAGGAGGGTTACAGAACCAACTTATGAATGTTTTCACACATGAAATTGCAGATTTAAATCCTCTAATTACATTACTAACGTAAAAGGGAAAGAAATGCTGTGTAGCTCATTAAAAGACTTGTGTCCAAACAAACCAGTCTCTATAAAAATGCCTTCAAACAACAACTATATTATTATAAAGCTCTGTCCAGACATGTCACATGTAACACTGCTGCTTCATCAGTCTGTTAAATTGACAGTATTCAGTCATTCATCCTCACAGCTTCATTCAAAAACCAGAAAGCCAATGTTTGTGTTTTATGTGAGATTGTGAATAACAAGACTGAATATAAACTATGAGCATCTTATCAAACTGTCCACATAACATACAGAATAGTTTATTCCTGATTAATTCTGTCCATGTGTGATGATAATCCAACTACTACTTTACCATCAGTAAAATTAAAACATCCCTGTGACGTAGTCCAGGACTAAAGCTGAGGACGACAGCGCTACGTCGGGGATAATTCATAATCATTAAAGCATTTAATGAAGTCGGCAGCACTGCTGAAGACTCAGCTGCTGTCTAATGCTGCAGGTATTTCATAAACTCAGAGGAGAAACTTCTACAAGCAGCTGGAAGCAGCGAACTGAACCTCAGCTCTTGTTGACGTCTTGTAGGATAAAAATCATGAATTTCAGCTTTATGTTTAATCGCATTCAAGTCATTGTTATGGGCATTCCAGTAGATCTATAAGATAAATCAAAACAGGTGACTGAGAAAGGTGTTCAGTGATTCTGGGACACAAACTGTGTCTTTTGCTCTCTGTGATGTTTTTGGACCAACATTGGTGCTGAAATGTGGAAAAAGTCTAAAACAATTCACACAACTCGAAGCACCATTGCTTCTACATGCCTGTTTGTTCATGTGACTGGGCGAGGCTCATACTTCTGCCATGTGAGCAGGTGTTCAGTCAGACATGAAGCTGACATGTTCAGTCATACTAATGGAAACCAGAGCAGGTCTGACAGGTGCTTGAGTAAACACCTGAAGAAGCAGAGACAGGACGATAGAGAGGTCGGGTGTTTCTTACTGTTGAAGACCACGTTGTTGTCTTTGAAGTCCTTCCACTGCTGGTACCATT
This sequence comes from Stegastes partitus, assembly GCF_000690725.1. NCBI lineage: Eukaryota > Metazoa > Chordata > Actinopteri > Pomacentridae > Stegastes > Stegastes partitus. The sequence continues at coordinate 99,014 of NW_007579347.1, read as the reverse complement.
TGGAGTCCTTGTGGAGCACCACGCCCATCGCCTCCCTGCAGAACAAACAAAGTGAAGCTTTAAAGACCTCAAACTGATCGTCTCATTTACCCACAGAAGAGGAAACGTGGCTGCATTACAGAGAGAACTATTGTTAGGACCCAGCTCTCTGGGATCAGGAACAGATGTTACTGGTCAGGTAACGCAATTTATTGCTCAGTGACAAAATTTCCAACCATAAAACGGCAACAGGTGAACAGAGCTAGTGGGTGTTGCTAAATTAAAGAGCCAAATAAAACCAAACAAAGTCTAACAGAGTTGTGAAACTATCTAAACAAAACCAAAAATTCTCTAACCAAACCCACACCTAACAAAAGAAACTAATGAGTGCAAAGTGCCTCATAACACACATGACAGAGAACACAAGACGCCAGTAAACTCCTAACCGAGTTGTTTAGCTGCTACCAGGAGTTAGAGAGAACACAGAACTGAACACCAAACACAAAGACACGACGGGCATCAAGGCAAGCTGCTCACAAAACTGAATAAAACACAACAAACAGACGGAATAGTTGTAGGAATTAGCTTTCAGAAATGTTATTCCTATTTAAAAATACAGTCTCTCATCTGACTGTAGTTTGTTTTTCTCTGAGTTCTGATTAACTTGGTTTGAGACACTTTTCAGAAATAAAAATGTCAGTCTTTCGATGCTCAACCAGCTTTTTTAATCAGACAGCGTGAGGCCAAATGAGCGGTGCCAGCTGTCTCTTAATCTGAGGGGCGTTTCCCTCCTCGGTATCAGGGCGAGCAGAGGGCACTCACGTACTCGTTGGCTTCGTAGACTTTGCTGTCATCTCCTGATCCTTTAGAGGAGAACTCGGTCCTCTTCCGGAGTCTGGCAGGAGGCCGATATGGACCGGTGTGGCCCAGATCTCCGATCTCTTTCTTCACACTCTCCATACCCTAAAGACAGATTAATAAAGAGCAGACAAGGAAAAAAAAGCTTCAATATTCACTCTTATGCATCGTAACTTATTTCTAACACATTGCTCATCAAATATTCACCTCCAGTCGACTGAGAAGGTGCATTCTAGCTCTGCCTTTCACAAAACAATTGGAGATGATGCATTCATATCAAGACTTCATTTTTAAAGACATAAAAACATGCAACACATCCAGGTTTTAGTCATTCATGCATGCATGCATACCTGAGATATCGCCCTGAACGCGCCGCTCTTCCCCAACATCTCTCCGCTCTTAGAGACGTTTTCTGCAGAGCTCTTGGCTGTTTTGGCTGCTTCCTCCATTCCCTCCTTGATTTTCTTGCCAATTTCTGTACGAGTGACTTCCTCTAGTCCCTGTAAACACACACAGACAAGGATACGGATTATACGGGTTGTGTATCAACTAAAACAGCATGTCTATGATATGACAAGCAAAATAGAGAGACTTCATCTGAGTGAAATTACGTTTACCTCTTTAACCGTCTCTGAGATGTTGCCCAACTTCTTCCTGAGAACTTCTGAGGTCTTCACAGTTTCAGATTCTATATTTTTCTGGGAAAAGACAGAAAAAAATTGCATTAGAGCATTCAACCCTAACATTTTTTATACAATAACATGCATAAAGAAGCTGCATGCGTGAGCAAATCCTTACGTATTTCCGTCGAGCTTGTCTCAGTGCATCTGACTCCTCAAGCTTTTTGGCCTCTTCTCTGAACTTCTTGATGTTTTCTTTCATTTCTTTGTTCTTGTTCAGCTCCTGCTTAATGTTGTCCAAAAACTCCCCCAAGAAGCCTTTTCTGCCGCCGCCGCCCCTCTCCCCCGACAAATACCTCACCTGTAGGAGGGGAGACTGAGGCACCTTGGTGAGAGGAGACAAAAGCAATAAGGATGAATGCAGCTGATGCGTGTCTGGAGCATCAAACTTGAGTTTCTGTTCATTGTGCTGCTGAAGCAGTTAAGGCTAAAAAGACAAGTAGGAGTTATTTGCATCTTTGTCAAAGGTCAAAACAAATCTGCTGCCTAATTATTGTGAAGTTCTCTTAATCTATTATTGGTAACTTTGTGGATTTTTCTATCTAAAAGTAAACACATGCTGAAATCGCTGGATAAAAAATAAGTAGAAACTCTTGTTTCCCACAATTTTTTTGTCTTTCTTCAATATTTATTTGTAAATATATGCATATATACTTTATTTATTTATTTTATATATTCACTTATCTATTCCTTCCGTTTTTGTTTGCGTGAACATTGAACATGAAATAAAATCACACGCATATTGCTGTTCAAAAACACAGCTATTTCTTGTTGTTAAATATTCTTAAAATGTGTGTGCATGAATGTGTTTAACCTATATTTTATATATATTTCCTGTTCCTTATCATACCTTTAAGCTTATCTATTCCTTTCCTTATTTGGACAAATGAACATGAAACAAATAACTGTCCGTAAGGCTAGATAAATGTAGACATCAACGTTTTAAATGTATATAGACATATAAATGTGTATGTTTATTTCTATTCCTTTCATTTTACACATATGTCTGTGGGTTTATGTGTCTGTATAATTACATCATAAAGATGTACATATGTCCGAGCGTACACAGCTTTCTATTCTCACCCGTTACATCCTCCAACTTGTTGATATGCACAATATTCTTCCCTTTTTATCCATCCCAGATGCTACTTGAAACAGGTTTTCACATAACTGACAAACCTGACAATCACACTTGTTGTTGCTTCTTAATTTGAAAAACCAAAAGTAAGTGTTTGTTGTTTTGTTTTTTTAAATCAACAGCAACTTAAAGCAATTTCCAAACCAAAAACTTCTTTTTGCCTGTGTACCACAATAGAGCCTCCAGACAGATATACACATCAGTAAGATGCCAGGTGTTGTTACCTGTGGAGATCTTCTGAGGGACCCATGTATCCTGTAGATGTTGGGTCTGTTGGGAAGCAGCAGGTAAGAAGAAGGAAAAGCCACCAAACCTCTTCTTACACATATCTGCAGACAGACACACAAACTTCAGCTGAGTGCTCAGGAAATGACAGTCACAGTGAACTCCTGATCCGAGCACCACGGTGGTGAATGTCTGCTGCACTGAGCCTCGTTGTTGTGAAGGTACAGGTGTATGAGAGAGGCATGCCACAGGTGAGCCAGCAGCACTTCTGAATGACGAACACGCTTATAGTTGATAAACAAAACCGCTTTTAATGAAATAATGTTGTACAAAGTCCAAACTGATAGCTCACCACAGTTTAATTATAAGAATTAGCCTCCCGATGTTGTTCTGAACTCAGTGTCCAAACACCGGCTGGATATCTTCACATTCAGACAGCTAACTCACTTAGCTAAAGCTAGTTCAGCAGACTTTTTAGACAGATTTGTGAAACTCGCTGTCAGCTGTGAATCAAGCCGGTAAAGAAAACATGTCGTTTAGCTTCTCTTCTTTTTTTTCAGGGAGTTTTAGAGCTGATATTTAACAGAAACGGTCCCGAACACTCACCTGATAACACTGACACAAGGGAGTCGCCATCTTGAATGTCGTGCCAGTGACCTTCTCC
>NW_007579347.1:67985-94881 GCF_000690725.1 Stegastes partitus | reverse complement strand
AAGTCACAATAGAATTTTAGATATTCTATTTTACCATAATAGTAAGAAGAGCTAAAAACTATGTCAATATGAGAGGTCATAAATCACAGAGTGATGTACTTTGGTTTCTTATTTTAGACTTAATATTGTTAAATATCTGATAATAAACTAATAGAGGCACATTTTAGTTATGTGGGTGACAATCGCTGTGACAGTCGAGGAAAAAAGATGCAGCTGTGTCTGAGAAGACAAGCTAACTTAAAGTTAAAACGTCCAGTTTATCTATGATTTCAGAATTAAAAATATTATCCATGTGACAGTTTATCAAAGGCCAGACAAATATTGTATGATAAAGTGGGTTTTTTTAGTATTTTTTTTTTATTGTTAGCATCCTGTTGCCAAATTTTGGTTTAATAAATAGAGGTGACATCCATCAGTGCATGCAATAATAGATATTTTGTAGAAAAACGGAAAAATCTCCATCATAAAAAAAATAGCAAGAAAACTTGATATGACAGAAAAATGTTTTGACTTCACTAAACAGATCAGACCTTTATTGTAAAAGGATATCAAGCTGTAACTGAGCTCAGGTAGTTGATAGACTCTCAACTCCATGTGTCCATATTAGGAAAGATTTACAATTATAGGCCAATTATGAAATTTTGCTGTTGTGATTAAACGTGCAGTTCTCTCACTTTGTAGACACTCATATGGATCCTGCTGCTGTCTGATGTTGCAGCTATTTAATAAACTCAAAACTCCTTCAAACAGCTGAAAGCAACAAACCAAAGTTCCTGTTTGAGGTCTGTGTCACATCCGTCAACTAGTCAGGCAAACTGTCTTCAGCTCTCTGTGATACTTCTGGACTCGTCACCTAACGCTTTCATTTCCATTTGGACGTCAAGTTTCAGTACAAATAAAGAGTGAATTAACTTTATCAGGTCTGGGGCGTCCAGTGAAGTTCCAGGGGTGGTCATGTCGTCCCCCGATCGCCCTGAGAGGAGCCTCTGCTATTGATTACTCAAATTAGCTCCATACAACACCGACAGGTTCTAGTCATAGCATCAACATAACATTACGATCGTCTTTAACTGGCCCAAGTAAAATTCATGGTACAAACATCCCGAAAACGCTGCTCTCTGGTCAGTATACGACATGAAATAACACGAAAAGTCACAGCATTTCAAATATTGAAGTTTATTTATCAAAACACCTTATAGAACAAAGGCAATGACAGGTGACGCATGACAGAACAAAAAATTAAAAATTTGGTCTCTAAAAAAAGAAAAAAAGAAAGAAAGAAAATAGTAAAAACTAAAACGACACGTTCACTGTTACAAATCACGAACTAAAAGAACATTTTCAGTGTAACAAATATCTAACAAACCGAGTGTGATGAAGGGTAATTCATATAATGCAGAGTGTTGGGACACTGGGGACTAAATGAAATGTCGGATGTAACACAGACACAGATTATGCGTTCCTATCAATCCTAACGTCGATCTCTCTTCCGTTCAGCCGATAGCCGTTCATGGTCCGGCAGGCGCGCTCGGCAGTTTCTGGGTTGTCAAAGCGGACCACGCCACAGCCCTTGGACTTGCCGTTTTCCATCTTGATATCAGCGTACTGGACCATTCCTGCAGAGGGAAGAACACCAAAATAAGATGCTGTCTTAAAGGTTTCTCATTGTGCCCCTTTTCACCTGATTAAGTCTCACGTGTCCCATGGATGCGTCTTTGAATCCTGAGATCACAATACTGCAAAGATGGTTCATTTCACCAAGACTATACATATCCTGCTTTTAGTCCTCTAAACTTACTGTCTCAGAGTCTGTAGCTCTAAATGCAGCTGAGCTGTAGATATGAATGAGACCAGAACTTTTTGTCGCTTTTAACTGTCTTAACATTTGGCACGTAAATATCACAGCTGTTGTTTTTAAGCACGTGTTCGGCGAGTTTGTCAGATAACAGCGGCAATGAGAGGACGGGATTATACAACGTTTGAGCTTAGCGATTATTTCGTTCTGCATTACGTAACACTTTGGTTAAAAACTCACTGGCTCTAAAAGCTGGGAGGCCATCTTATTAATGGAGGTACAAGAGCAGGGGTGGGCAATCCTGGTCCTCGAGGGCCACAATCCTGCATGTTTTAGATGTTTCCCTTCTTCCAACACGCCTGATTCAAATGATCAGCTCATCATCAAGCTCTGCAGAAGCCTGATAACGATCCTGATCATGTGAATCAGGTGTGTTGGACGAGGGAAACATCTAAAACATGCAGGATTGTGGCCCTCGAGGACCAGGATTGCCCACCCCTGTACTAGAGGAATAGCAACAGCTTTAATCCTACATCTCCAAATTTACAACACAATATAAATGTGATTTTTACAACATGGATCATTAATATTAAAGAGTAAATTATATTTAGAAACTACTACGAAGCCTACCGCATGTATTGAAGGTATCCTTCAGCATCTTCCAGGTGAAGTCAAATGGCAGCTGAAAAACAAAATGCATTCAAAATGATTAAAATCATGAAAGAAGATGCTTTTAAAAATAAATTAAGCCAAACTAACTTTTGCATAAACACTTACATTTCTGACAAAGATCTGGCAGCCCTTCCTGATGTTGCTGCCCCCGGTTCCGGGTCCTCCAGCTCCGGCTCCTCCGAAGGAATTTCCGCCGAATCCGCGATCCAAGTCACCAGAGCGGTCGAACTGACCTCCAACACCTCCAGAACCCATCCGGTCCATGGCAGAGCTCATGCGGTCAAGGCCGGAGGGGAAACGGTCGAGTCCTCCAGCAGAACCCATGCGGGAGTCGAAGCTGCTCGCCATTCTGTCGAGCCCGGTGTTGCCCATGCGATCCATTCCCATCGGGGAGCCAAAGTCCATGCCGGTGCCCATGCGATCCAAACTAGACGGGCCCAAGCGGTCGAATCCACCGGGGCCGAGGCGGTCCATGCTGGAGGTCATGCGGTCCAGGCCGGGTCCGAGCCTGTCCATGCTGGGCCCCAGCCGGTCCATCCCAGAGCCAATGCGGTCGAAACCAGAACCCAGCCTGTCCAGGTCAGACACTCGATCCATCCTGTCCATGCCCATCCGGTCCATCCCTCCCATGCGGTCCATGCTGGCTCCCAGGCGGTCCATTCCGGAGTTCATGCGGTCCATACCCAGAGAGTTTCCTACAAAAGCGAATAAACAAGAGAAGAAGAAAAAAAAATCAAGACAGATGTAATCAACTGGGCTGCAGTAAGCATTACAGAGGCTTTCAAACAAAATCCTGGAAATACTAACCCATTCCTCTCTCAAAGGAGTCTCCAAAATTATTGCGAGACATCCCCATTTCATTTCGCCCAAATTCCCTGTCAAAAGCACCACCAATCCCACGGTCCATCTCTGACAATGCAAGAGATGAAACCATTAGAAACAACCAGCAAAACGTGAAAGTGTCCCACGCTTGCTTTGGAGTCCTTAGCGGGTCTCAACACTTCCTCACCGTTCATTCTGCCCATCCCTAGAGAGTTGAAACGGTCCATGTTGTTCATTCCTCCAAAGTTGTCCATTCCTGAAACAGAGGAGAAGAAAGTCTTAAGGAGGAGAGCAGGAATGGAGATGTGTGGACAAGCTGGGAATGGAAATTTAATGTATTTGATACCTGAGATTAAAATATAAAAACTACTTAATACAACCTGCATTTGAGTGGTTTCTTGCTGTAATACTGCTTTTAATCAAACTCAAGGTACCTGCAAATGTTCTTTACTACAACTTTTGTCCTAATTGCCATTCATATTTGTTAAAGTTTTTAATATATAGTCTTGAAGCATCCTGTGTTTAACAGTAAATGCAGCTTAATACAATAAAGGCTGCAGGCGTTGACAGAGTTTTGCTACGTACCTGCTCCCATACGGCCTCCCATGTTGCCAAAGCCGATTCCGTCCATTCCTACAAGTGTGAAGAGCACAGATCTCAATTATACTGTCATCTTTTGTTCAAAGCTTTAGCAGACACAACACCTGTGCTACATACCTCCAGAGCCCATGTTGCCCATCCCTCCACCACCTCCCCTGTTGAGTTGGGCAGCACCGATAGGCTGGCCACCAGGTCCCAGACCACAACCGACACCACTAAGGCCACCTGTGCAGAGAAAATGTGCTCAGTGTTAAGATGTCATCTACGCATAAAACTACATCCGAACAAACTGAATAAATACTTATGGTGTTTCATAATAACACTACTAACTAAACCAGTGTGTGTCACATACGGTGATCTTGGAGGGGTTAGAATTGTCAGTCGCTACAGGGCTGATTTAATCTACACCAGCAAAGAAGGTGGCTGTAAATACGTACCAAGGACTTACAAGGCTCATCTGAATGTATTTAATCCTATAAGAAAGATAGTGTATACTTACGGGGAAGAGCAGCTGCTCTGTCTTGTGGTCCAAAGTCTTTGGGAAGAGATTTCTCATCCTGTAAGAAAGCCACAGAAACACACTCAGACTATGTTCAACATTCAATCACATAAAGGTGCAATGTAAAAATCAGTGCGACCTACCAGTTTGACATGCATGGTCCTGTTGAATAAGAGCTGCCCATTGAACATAGCTGTGAAATCGTTAAGAAAAACAATATTGGAGACATCATGAAACTATGTAATCATAGCGGACAAGTAATGTCACAGTGAAGAAAAGCCAACCAGCCGGCCAGACGTTTTTAGAGGATACAGACAGCTTGGACTGCTTCAAGTGGCATATCGAATGTCACTGTGCCCATGCCTCTGCTTTTCCCATCCTTGTCCTCCAGAATGTCGGCCCTCACCACCATGCCTGCCATGCTGAACACCTCTTTCAGCTTCTTCCAGCCCACTTTGTAGTCAAGCTGTGAGCACAAGAAACAATTTGAGCGATGATTCCACAGGAGGTCACATTACACCAAGGTTTCTCACATCTCATGCAAACAAATAAACCAAAACAAAATATATGTAGACATTCCATCATGTTTGGTCTTTCCAAATCCTTCAATTTTATGCATTGATGTTTTTTGATTTTAAGAATAATACAGTGATGGGAAAACTCTGGTAAACTCACGTTAGCCACAAAGACGGTGCTGCCAATCCTGCCAGCCTGGAGACCGTGGATGATCTCGTTGGGGATGTTGGGGTTGTTCATCAGGCTGGGAGGAATGTTGATGGGGCCGTTTGGTCCAGGACCCATGCGATCCATTCCACCTATGCCCCCCATTCCTCCCATGCCACCCATTCCTCCATGACCTCCAGGAGGACCTCCACCTTGAGCCTTGTTAATTTCCCTCTGAGCAATCACACCGTCAGGGTCCTAAGAAAACAGACATACAAACATTACTCAGGCAAGGGTGGAGCAAAAAACAACAACAGTTAATTTCTTTTCATTCTCTCTGCAGCCTACCTCTTTCACTTTGAGGGGACGTCCATTGAGGTTGTGCTTGTTGACCTTCTCCACTGCTTTCTTCATCAGCTCTTCAGTCCTAAACTCAACAACACTAACAGGAAAAACACATCCAGTGAGGACAGTTGATAGAACTTATGTGTTGCCCCCTCTAAAAAGTGGTGCACAGTTTTTACATGGTTAATTTGCACTACAGCTGTCAAATTTTTGATAATAAATTGATGAACTACTTACGCACAACCCTTTGTTGATTGAAGACACCAGAGCAGGGTGCACCAAAAGGAGTAAAGAATAATACAAATTAGCAAAAATAATGGTTATAACAGATGTTTAAATTGACATGTAGCAAATGTTGCAAAAATAAACACGTCCATGCACAAAAGGTCAACATCACACACAAGCCTACAGCCTTGGCCACAACACTGTACTTCCAAATAACGTTACAATATTACAAGATCTACTGTTTTAACCCAGTCAGTAACACGATACAGACAACTGTAGTGAATATAAAGAGTTTTTTCCAACATCCAAAGGTCAGAAAATCCACAGTGAGATAGGATTCCCCACTACTAAGATATTGGAGGTAACATTTCCAGTAAAGCGGTTCTACGAAATGAGTTATGTTTAACAACCATCTAACAGCCTTGTGACAACCTCTTGCGGACTACGACCCATTAGATCATAAGGAGCAAATCCAGCAACCGAAAGGGACATAGTCAGCTACTGCAATCCACAGGATTGGCTACGAAGGAAGCTGAAGTCCTGTTTTAAGAGCATCAACCCTTCAGGATGGCCTCAAGTCAGTGCCACAGACGACACCAAATAAAACACGCCTCCGGCATGTCACCATCTCGCACACTCCACCAGATTTCTGAATCTGAACAATTCGCGACAATGTAAATAAAGAAACCACAGCTGACAAACACAGGTTTGTCTAGGCTTATTCATATGTTTTATTTGTAGGTATTTGCACTTACCCTCGATTTGCCTTCTGCGTCCATTAAGTGTTCCACGTACGTTACCTCACCCACTACAAATCAGATTCCAGAGACGACACACACCAAGGGGAGAGAAGCCGAGAGAACAATGGGGGTTTAGAGCAGAAACACAAGTAGGGCGGCCGGTGACAGTGAGCTCAGACTGCCAGTCCTGAGCCTTCCCCCAGCACCTCAGCAGCACAATACGGTACAGGTCTACAAAAAGCAAGCTCGAGTCTTTTCTTACAAAAGAAATAAAAGACTTCTTAGCCTGTCCTTGTTGGAATTCTCCCGAAACACCAAAAGCAATAGACTGAGGACAACAACTGTTGAAATGGCCAACAGCCTTCCTATTTTGATATAATGCCCTGAAACACCACCTTCTACCTGAAGATAATTGAACAAATAATTTCAAGTTGGCAAAACCCATTCAATGCCTCAGCCCGTTTCATTGCAAACCTGAGCATGCTTTGTCAAATGTCGCCATTTTAAACCTCGGGCTAATGCATCAATACATTCGCCCATCAGCTGCGCCTAAGAGGAAACCTACAGCTAGAAAACTAACCATAATCTTAGCGACGATAAACTCTTGGGGGAAGAGACGCTTCTCTAACTTCAAACCTGTTCATAAAGTGGACCTGTACCTGAAATGCACAATCAGAATTTTGATTCAGCGTCGACCACAGCCACGCCTTTGTTCCAGGTCACGTGTCTGTTCAACGAATGGACATCAGTGACCAAACCTCGAGTGACAAGGACAGTGCATAAGAAGCTGCTTCATTTTGTAGACCTGTACCCCACAGAAATCCCCAGCACATAGCTGTGTTTGGCACAACATGGAGATCTGCTGAGAAAACATTTGCTTGTCAAGGTCACACCTAAAAAAGAAAATGCAATTTAACTCCACAGTCAGTTGGCATAAAACGAACACCTGGCCCTCCTTCTGAAACAGGATTATTCCTTTAACACATGCTGTAATTTAAAGTAAATGCCATTTAATGCATTAGTCATGATACATCTGAAGCTTTCCAATACCCCATAACTAAGCAACTGTTTTCATTGAAGTGAAAGTTGCTGCAACATTGAGCATTTTGTTTGTCATGTTTCCAAAGTTTTGACCAGTTTACACATCAAGAGTCCGTATTTTACTATGAATTACGCGTTGCAACTGAAAGCAACCTGTTCCTTGTTTCTAGACAAAATAATTACAATACAACAAGGTACTATGCAATATTTTTCGTCAATGAAACATCTCATAATGCCGTTCATGATCCCGAGCCATTGGATTTTCACATTTGTGGACTTGCGTTACGCATGTGCAACCTCCACTTCACCAAAACCTCAAAAGGTTTTAGTCGTTCTCAATAGAGACTCAATGTTCAATCTAACATCCAGGTTCACCGCACTTGTACAAGTCTGCAGCAACTCCGTTGTGAGCAAATAAGAGGGACCTTGTCCACAACCTTGGTTCCAAATAACTCTCACGAGATCTCAAGCAACATTGTACAACTCCCAGAAGCCTTTCAAAGCTGCAGCGGTCAAACAAAATGACCCTGGATGCTGATCCTGCTTTTGTCTTTTTGTCATGTCCAAAGCTGACATGAGTCATACCCTTATCCAAACACCTTACCTTTTTCTTTCATCAGGTCTTTCAGGGCTTGCCATTTCACATCGTATGGGATGTTGCTGACAAAGACACGGTATCGTTTGTTTGCGTTTCCATAGGGTTCGTAGCGACCACCTCCACCTCTCTTCTGGGGTCTCTCTTTCCTGCTCGCATTGGGCTCATTCTTGGCTTTTCCATTCATTTCTCTGCATAAAGAAAAGTTAAAATAGTGAGTAACTCTAAGCAAAAAACATACTTCACACACACACTTCATCCAACCAAGTGATGAAACACCTAAAATTAAATATTATTAGATTGTAAAAAGTGGACCCCAGACTTAAAAGATCATTACTAAAGGGGGGGATGAGTGTAGAATTAGTAGATCTGTAGTTTCTAACATATATTATAATAAATTAAATCAGAACACAAACATTTAAGTGTATTCTGTGACCGTTACAAAAGGCCGGTATAAGGTCAGCGCTAAATCAAACCAACAGGCAGCTTTGAGGGGGTTGCTGGTTTTAATCTGCTTATGGTAGAAACCCTTTTTTTCTTCCTAAAAAGTAACAAAATTTGCTACGAAATGCAAGTAAAATGTATTATTCATACACACTTTTGAGTTTTAGCATTTAACGGCAGCCTGCGGCAGCTTGCAATCAAGACGACTGCATGTCCAGCCGCATGGCTAGGCCGCTCTTTGCGCACAGCGGGCCCGTGCTACATTATTAATTACCCATATAGCATTTATTTTCTATTCAACAAATTGCGAGCGAATTGAAAGGGGGAAATCGCCTATTTTCTTTAAGTTACCTTGTAGTTTTCTGTACCGCTAACGTTAAGTTTCAACAAGCTACGCATAAGCGCGGCTACCTCCAGTAAATAGACGGGCCCCAAATCCACACCAACTAAACAGATAAATGCTTGTAACGACGAAATTTTAACACCTCAAGCGTGTTAATATTCAACCAGTAGTCACATTCCGATGTGAATAGGGCATATTTATTTAGTGAATATTTGCCAGCGCTCAACGTAACCGTTGATTAGCTGCTAACTAGGTGGGAAGCATCAACAAAGGAGCCTTGATGAATGGACTCACCCCTGCTGCGGCGGCGGCTGCTGCTGCTGCTGTTGCTGTTGCGGCGGCGGCGCTTGCTGCTGCTGCTGCACTCCGACCGTCTCGGCGGTAATTTCGGGCTGCTCGTTGGACATTTTCTTACGCAGTTGAGTATTTTTTTGCCAAAATAAATTGTTCTGTAACAGACTATATTCCTTGCTACGAACGAGCTCCCAAAAAGGACTTAAGTAGTGCACGAATTAGCTAGCTGAAGCACTCCACCGACTGCCTCTGCGACACCACGTAAGGAAAATGGCGGAGGGCCGTCCGCTGAAGAACCGCTTCTTCTTGTTCTTCTCGCGAGATTTGCGGCAGGCCGAAGACAGTAGAGGCGTGCTGCTGCCCCCAGAGGTCAGCTCTAGAATTACACTGACTAATTCCTTGAGCCAAAATCTTGTCAATGCATTCTCACAATCAGTTTCTTTTTTTTAACTAATGTGCAAATACGAAATATATAAACATAGCTGACAAATAGAATGTACAGGTGCAACCTATGAAAACAATGATATAGCTTACTTTTGTGTGGATGTATCATCATTAATGTTCCTTTGTCTGTCTGCAACTGTCTTTTCTGCATGTACCCAACGTGTTAACCCTCTTCAGGACTTTTGGGGTCTTCTAGACCCCAGGCCATTTGGTTTAGCTGACAGGTATTGTTTTTTTATTTCTGAAGATTTTATGCAAAAAGAGAGACTTTAGTCATGCACTTGGAACCAAAAATACGTCAACTTATCAGAAAATGTATTTAACATACTATAAAAGTTTATAATGAATACCAACAAATACTTTGCACTTATTCTTTCTTGGGGTCCAGTGGACCCCGAAAGACCTTCGACACGGCAACAACAAAATTCTGAATATAGTTACTCTTTCCTCAAAGCAGGCGCCTAGAAGTTGGAGCATTTTAACTCTTTTGATAAGCTTATTCTACAGCCTGCATTTCTGTTGTGCTGCTGTCTTTTTTTTAAATACCAAAGACCACAGCAATTAAAGATGAGCTGCAGGATTTACATTTTCTTTATTTATTTGATCACATTTTTTTTAGCAAAGTCACTTTAAGTTGTTAAACTGTGTGCATTTATTGTTAAAAACTGTAAAGCTCCCCGACTTCAGTGCAGAATGGTCACTTTATGTTAAATATTGATTCCAGTATTGTGATATTTCAATTTCAAGTATAACATTTTATTATTATTTGCAAAATTTCATTATCATTTGCAATGTTACTTTATTGCTTCAGCATCATTGCCACTAGTACTTTTAACATTTTCTATCCTCCTTTTATTTTAGTGGACCTATGTGTAATTTTAATGCCTCATACTGACTCTGTATTGCTATTCTATTAGCACTGCATTATTTCTAATATTATTGTATATTTTCTATGTAATATATGGAACAAGAGTTTCCCTCAGGATAAAATTTAAAAGAAAAAGGTTTGTTTTATTTTGTGTTAAACTAAATCAAATAATGCATTCTGCAATGAGCCGCCGCACCGCTGGGGGGCGACAATCAGTCCTTGAGTCACTGTTTTCAATCGGACACGAGCGGGGCCGGTAGTAGGGACGGTTTGTAGCTAGTTACCCTGTTAGCTTTAAACAATAGCCTGTGAATATTCTTTATAACTCTCTCTGTAGCGTTCAGGGATTATAAAAACGTACACGGTAGTATTCTTTAAAACATAAACCGTACTGAGTTATTACTCTGCTGCCCTCGGTTCTGTTGAGAAAACGCAAATTAGAAATGTTAGCGTTAGCCGTTAGCTAGGAGCGTAGTCGATGGACAGTGAGTTCACGGCATGCATAGAATGAATGAGTGAATTAACGGACAGTTTATAGGTTTGACAGATTGAGAAAAGCATTAATTAACGACAACGTAGAGCCATGGCTACTGGTGCGGATGTCAGGGATATTCTGGAGCTGGGCGGAGGAGAAAATGACGGTCCCATCAGCAAGAAAGACCTCATCAACTCAGACAAGGTGGGAATCAGAATAACGATGTTTGTACTAAAAACAAAGATCTACCAACAGCTCTTGTCTTGTAACACCCAGTTTATATACAGCTGCTTTTATTTGGATAAAACAGAAGTGTGTCCCCCTGGTGATAGAAAAGCTACGTCTCTGAGGAACATTAATGTAAATAGTGTGACTAAAGAAGTGTTTACAGCATATTAAGCATGACATTTAGGATGATTATAGATAATACACTTATGTTGTTTCCGATGTGTAGGCAGTGTGTGTTTGGTATGTGTAATATGCTTATTTATATTGGGAAACTAGGTTGTAATTAACATGATTTATAGATGGATATTCGTCCCATAGTCTGTAGAATATAACCATCATGAATGACATCAAGTCAGTTTGACGCACTAATAACGTTCTGATCACTGTTTAGAGGCTGAAATCACATTTTGAAAAGTGAAAAACTGCCTTATATTACTTGTCCTTTAGAGCTATTTAAATCTGTGTTGTGCCAAAAAAGTAATTTCCTGTCTGCAGGAGCAAATATCCGCAAGTCTCGTAATGTTTGTGTACTGGATTATTACAAATCCAGTTAAATATACAGATTTAAAAAGATTTAAAGGTGTAGTTCAACTCATACAGTGCAGTTTTTCACTGAATAAAACTTAATTGCAGGTCCTACATTGGTACTGAACTTGTATTAATGAATCAAATGGCTGATTTCATTCATTCAGACAATTGGGAAAATTCTGCCTAGTCTCCAAATATAAATCAGGATATCAGACACACCGAACACATACAGCCTAAACATTGGAAACAATATTATGATATTGCCCACAATTGTAGATATCATGCCTGGTTATGCTATAAACTGTAATCACGTCTGTGGTCCCAATTATTCAGTTACAAAAATTGTGAAAGGTGCTGTTACAATGAAAATAAAGTTATATGTATTTACATGTCATGACTGTTTGATCCATGTTTGACATTCAAACAGGGCAATGCAGCCTTAACAAGATGTAAATATTTACATGAAGGATCACTGATGAGCACGACGCTGGTATTCACATGTTGCTTTTGTAATTTTCACAGGTCTTACCCGTTGAATTTAATTCATAAAAAACTGAAAAGATATATGTTGTTATTCTGCGCTTGACGTTATTACAAAAACGTTTCTTAAAATTCAATAACAAATTTCTCCGTTTCTTTCTCAGAAAAAAACCAAGAAGGCGACAGAGACGCTGACCTTCAAGAGACCAGAGGGGATGCACAGAGAGGTCTACGCTCTGCTCTATTCAGATAAGAAGTATGGGTGCCTTTTATAAACCTACGAGTCCATCTTATATGACATTCTATGTGTTTGTTCACAGCTTTACTCAGTGTTAGAGCTTTTAGCTTGCATAACAAAGGAATAGGGCTGAATAATTAATCAATGTCAAGTCAGAAACAAGGCAATTAGCAAATCACAAAGACAGCTGCCACGCAGTGGATCAGACTGAGAGTATAAACTGTCATGTCAGTGGGTTTATAAATGTGACACAGTTACCCTTTTGATGGTATTTCATGTGGTAATGATTCATTGCATGTTTTAAATCTATTACACAGGGGATATTGAACTGAAGATTAACTTCTAAATAGTTTACGAAGTTATTTCACAAATCAAATAACAATATCTGTCAGAGAAATCGTAACTAGATGTTTTCCTCAAATCGTTCAACTGAAGGATTAAATTGGAATGAAAGTTAGAAGTGGAGGAATTTGTCACAAAAAAGTAAAAACATAGGCAAAGGCAAAGACCAAAAACAGCCCACGGAGGAGTACATTTAACGAAACGTTAAAAGTGATTTATTGTTTTAACACTACAAACTTGTTCATCTCTTCATATCACATGTGTTTGCTAAATAGTGTAGCAGATAAAGCAGATTATCCTTGTATGTTGTACTCTTACTTTAACAAAGACTTGTTTTTCCTGTAAACCCACAGAGACGCTCCTCCCCTGCTGCCCAGTGACACGACTCAAGGCTACAGGACAGTCAAAGCCAAGCTCGGCTGTAAAAAGGTTCGTCCCTGGAAGTGGATGCCCTTCACGAATCCAGCTCGCAGGGACGGAGCCATTTTCCACCACTGGAGACGAGTGGCAGAGGAGGGCAAGGACTATCCTTTTGCTCGCTTTAACAAGGTAGAGATGAAAACAGAACGTCTGATCGCTGATACAACACAAACACAAAGGATGGACTGTTACAGCTACCCGTCCTCTGTCGTGTCCTCCTTTCAAGACATCCTTACTTTTCTTTGCTTCGTAGTCTTTATTCACTGTGTTCTTTCTGTTTTCCTGTCTGCCTGTGTAGACAGTGCAGGTACCGGTGTACTCAGAGCAGGAGTATCAAATGCATCTCCATGACGACGGCTGGACTAAAGCGGAGACAGACCACCTGTTTGACCTGTGCAAGCGCTTTGACCTGCGCTTCATCGTTGTCCACGACCGCTACGACCACCAGCAGTACAGAGTAAGTCCTCCGTCCCTCACCTGCAGCACTGATGCTCTTGTTCAGAGAGTTTATAGTGAAAACAAATCATAATCTGTATTTGTGGTAACATTCTTCCATCTGTGCTTTTCAGAAACGCTCTGTGGAAGATCTGAAAGAACGATATTATAATATTTGTGGCAAACTGACTAAGGTCCGCGCAGCATCAGGAACAGAGCCCAAGATCTACATCTTTGATGCGGGACACGAAAGACGGCGTAAAGAGCAGCTGGAGAAGCTCTTCAATCGCACCCCAGAACAAGTTAGCAACTTTTTAAATTTGATTTATGTTTACATGTTGCTGATGAGCTTTTGTAAGGGAAATACTGTCCAGCCAAGATGAGAAGCAACATGCAGAACAAAAAAACAATCAGACCAGCCTTTTGCATATCAAGACTGCACTTCTCTTGTTTTTCCTGCAGGTGGCAGAAGAGGAGTATCTTATTCAGGAGCTCAGGAAGATTGAGACAAGGAAGAAGGAGCGCGAGAAGAAAGCTCAGGATCTGCAGAAGCTCATCAAAGCAGCGGACACGACGACAGAGCTGAGGCGAGCCGAGAAGAGGGTTTCCAAGAAGAAGCTCCCGCAGAAAAGAGAAACAGAAAAACCGGTACGATGGCCACTCACACAAAATGAGTAAACACTTGGGGAGAAAGAAACCATTAAATAGTTGTATTATAGACATGTACAGCTGTCGTCCTCATGATAATACTCACTGAGTTCAATAGTACACTGAAATAATTCATATTCAGCTCTGTCTCAGTAGTTTGTATTAATTGTTTTGTGTTATTTTGAGCCAAATAGAAGCCAGATTCATCCCATATGAATTATTTCATTGTTTTTATATGTCAGGTCAAACTGAAGTTGAGAGAGGAGTCATATTTCAGCTCTTACCAGTTGTTATCTTCTTCTTTAGGCTGTTCCAGAAACAGCTGGCATCAAGTTCCCCGACTTCAAATCAGCAGGAGTCACACTGCGCAGTCAGAGGGTGAGTACGACTTGTCACTTAAATACTGCCATGACTCTCTTACAACGCTTTGCAGAGTCATCGGGGAATTAGTTCCATTGCAATGGGGGAGAGAGGAAATTAGTCCAGCATCTCTCTCTGTCTCCCAGAGAAGAACAACAATGACAGCTTATCTATAAAATATTGTGGTCAAGAAGCATTCTGGAGGTTTAAACATACAGAAACTAAGTCCTACATTCCTGAGACAACATAACTCCCCAGAGATGAGACGGCATCTCCTGAGAAACACCCGGAGCCTCGTCTATATTTCACTGTTTGACCAAAGAGCCTCTGCAGGTTCAAAACTCCACCTGAGGAGGCCTCAAGTCTGTCTTTACTGAAACACTGGTCAGCTAAACCTGGACAGCACATTAGCGTTTTGTTTCTCTGATTGAATAAACATCAAAGATTATGAATATAAGCTTAACAGATGGTTACTATATGAATACATGATAATCTAAGAGCTGTCATCATACTGCTGAGGTATTCAGACTACAAACTACTTTACCATCATATCTCAGTTTGGCTCTTAAATGCTATTAGAGACTGTAAAACAGCAGCTTTAGAGCAGTCGGACTAATCTAATCGGTTTCTGTCAGCTATCTCTTGGTGCCGTAGAACTGATGTTAAAAACAAAAAAAAGCTTGACTTATCTTTGAGAAGATCAGCTAAGTTTTGTTCAGCCCCCGATTAATATCAAAAGAATCTCAGCACAGCTTGACCCAGCAGCTGATGTATGCGAGAGAGCAGAGTTTATGACTTGAGGTAGCGATCTCTTATTATCACTGTGATGATTAATTCTGTTACTGGCTAGCTAATATCTGTAAAACCCAGCAAGGGAACTCTTATTCATCTTCAAGACTGATGAGGAGCTGCCGCTCTCTATGGAAAATGCATTAGCACAGCTAAAGAAGTGGAGTGCCCCTCTAGCTAATCAGTCAGATAGAGTTCAGTGGATAAAGACATTTTGATCTGGCCCGCTGAAGTGCATTTCATATGAATTAAAAGCCCAGAGGTGGAGCTGTTTATCCCAATATTCTCGCTACCTTAAATCACACCCTTGTGTGTGTGTGTCTCTGTGTGTGTGTGTGTGTGTTTGTGTGTCATTCAGATGAAACTGCCAAGCTCGGTAGGCCAGAAGAAGATCAAGGCCATTGAGCAGATCCTGATAGAGCAAGGAGTGGGTGAGTCGGAATAAAAATGAGCAATTTGCTAACATTTCACAGTTTTGCATTTTTAGCTCTCTTCTGCAGAGTTTGGTTTCAGCACAGCAGAGAGAATACAAGTGATAGAATCTTTTAAATTAGAATTATACTAACAAACACTTCAAGGGACAAACACGAAAAGGTTTTGTCACATTTTTGCAGCATCTTGGAGTTCCTGTTTGTAATGTGATTATAAAAGAAACTGTTTAAGCTTGGGCTTAACATTTGCCGCACCAACAACACTTGCTGTCAAAAGGCTTTTCAAGCTTCTATATGTACACAACATCTGTCTCATGCTGAATCGGTTGCAGACAAATACATGCCCCCTTTTGCAACATTATCCTCTATTTACCATCATATCCTCATTTAAAGTACCTAAATCCCACTCCTCTGTTTTCCTTTGTGTCTTTCTGTGGCTCTAGATCTCAACCCGATGCCCACCGAGGAGATCGTACAGATGTTCAACGAGCTCCGCAGTGACTTGGTGCTGCTGTATGAGTTGAAGCAGGCCCACAGCAATTGTGAGTACGAACAACAGATGCTGCGTCACCGCTACGAGGCTCTACTGAAGGCCGGCAGCGGGGGAGCGTGTGGCGGAGCCGCAGGGGCCGGACCGACTGCTGCACCGCAGGGTGGAGAACTCAACGCCACAAACAGCACCACGGCCTCCACCCCAGGGGGCGAAGCTCAGTCCTGGCCCAGCGCAGACGACATCAAGGTGGAAGCCAAGGAGCAGATCATCGATGTTGTTGGAGCACCACTGACCCCAAACTCAGTAAGTCTGCGCAGCTCAGACACTGACTTAAAAGAAAAACATTGTTAAACTGTTTAAGAAATGCAAAAAATGACAACATTTCTATCTGAAAAGGAGCAAATATGACCTCAAATGACGACTACAAACCTACAGGTGAAAGGTATTGGCAAATAAAACACTGCATCGCAATATGTCAACGACTATAGTTTGTATTTTTTTTTTAGCTTGATTATTTGCAAAACATTTGAAACTTTGAACACTGATGATGCACCAACATGAAATCAAATTTCTGGTGATTTCAAATGAGCAACTTCAAATTACAGCTGATAAAAAGTTTTCACCATTTGGCATCAACTGAACTTTCAAAACACAATACTTACGTATCGTACCTTCACTGGAGGAGAAGCAATCCAGGAATCCAGCCCGTGTCAATAAACATGAGAGTCTTTGTGATTTGGTGGTGGGTCAGATTAATCCGTGTCTCCCACCTGAACCCCTCACATTATTTATGTACATTAACTTTACTGTATTTAAAGACACCATGCAAAATCTTACCTTCAGAGTAAGAGGCCCTTGAAGTACATAGTAGGTGGGTCAAAATATCACACTTTTGAATTTGCTTTTTTTTTCTTTTTCAAGCATTTTTTAGCCGTCATAACTTTGTAAGTTCAGCAGATAGACACGTGAACTTTTCAGGGTTGCAAAACACATTAAAACTTCAGTAGCAGCAGTTTAACATCAAGTCATAGAAACAATCACTGGTACTCTGGATGTGTTTCTGTTTTCTGATCATTCCCCAGAGAAAACTTTAAAAAGTGCATTCTGGGTAAACTTTCAAAGCTCATATCAGCATGTGTGATGGTGGTTGGTCAGAACACGTTCTAGGCAATGAGAGGATTATTTTTATCCACATTCGGATCATCTTCTAGACACGATTTACTCTGTGGCGAAACAAGTTTCTAATATATTCATATTTGACACAATCAGAAAACGCATCCAGGGGACCAGTGCTTGTTTCTTACATGTCACAGATGTTAAACTGGTGCTGTTTCGCTGTTAACACTGTGATACATCCCATAATATTGATGCTTGGTTGTAGAAAAATGATGATGAACATAAATTAGATTTGGTCTTTAGACACCTGGATGGATGTAAAATTGATTTAGTTGCAGTTTTTAACAGAATTAAAAAATGTTTTTCATCCGTAAGAAAGTCAGGTCTGAACTCACGAGGGCTCAAAAACGCTCAAAAAAAAGTAATGCAAAATTTTTTTTAATTGCATTTCAACCCACCTCCATGTTTTTAAAGAGCCTGTAACTGAAAGTATTCATGTTATGAAGCTAAAGCTTTGCATGGCTTCATTAAACATCCTGAAGTTACTGTAGATAAAAATGACGGGGAACTTTTTGTGGAATGACCTTGCTGTTTCTGCATGCTAGATTCTAACGTCTTAGTCCTTTAAACATTCCCTATTTGTTGCCAAATTCCAGCACAGTGTAGTGAGCATACTCTAGAAAAGGCCACTGACATGCAGCAGGAGGACACGAACCCCAGCAGACCCCAACGTGACTGTCTTGTGTGTTACATTGCAGCGCAAACGGAGGGAGTCGGCATCCAGCTCGTCTTCAGTGAAAAAGGTGAAGAAGCCTTGATGAGCGTGGCAGCTACACTGGAAGACGGGGGGAGGGGGGGGGACGTGGTGCTTATTGTGATCACAGTGGAGATGCCAGTGAGTGTTACAGCCGGGCAACGGAGACGCAACTGAGCCGAACATCATATTTTCTGTTTACGTAGAAGCACCGCCGACTACACAGACACAACACACAACTTTTCACCTGCTAACGAGACCTCCGCAGACCCTCCCCACCTCGCCTGCCCGGCATCGCCGTGACAAAAGGCGACGACTGAGTGACATTTCATTCCATTACTGCTCGTCTCCCTGCCTCCGCCACTGCTCGGCCTTAGATGAGGCAAGATCAACTGTAAATTGCCAGGCTGAGCTAATCGGGACACGGGGAAGAAGGTGGGAATGACTGGGTAATTGAAATGAATCGGAATGAAAGAACAGACTGTGGGAGTGGGAGGACCTCGATGCTCATTTGACCCATCTGAGGGGTTTTTTGTAGCCTAATCATGCCATAGTGTTTACTGGAAATGTGTTTTTGTGTTAGCCTGTAGTGGCGGCTCCCCTCTCGGCCAGGAGTGCATTTCGTTCTCTCGCGGATGCCTCTTCCATCTGCTGCCCTTCTTTGTGTGGGACGAGTGGGGCTGATTTGTGTTGTTTGTCCTCAGGTGACCTTGAAGATGCTTTAGTTGGTGATTCAATAAATCTCAGTTGTTGTTTTTTTTTTCTTACTCCGGGTCGTGCATGTTTACGCCGCGCTTTGTCTGTTGCTCTTTCCTCAGTCGAGATCTTGATTTGAGGGTAATCGCTGTTGAACACACATTTGTCGGGGAAATTGTAGGATCACGACATTCTCGCCTTACCTGTCATCCAAGTTAAGTGACAACTAATGACTTCATTAATATGATAATTAAGCAGTGATCGTTCTTAGGTTGGCGCGGCAACTAAAACTTCATTAGGGTTTCCTCATAATATTGCTAATTGCGTGTCAATTATGTCGTTTAGCCTACTTAGACATTAATTTCTATGCAAATTTTGAATGTGTTTGCCCAGAAGACGGGAGCTCTGTGATTTGGGAGCAGTGCGTGTGGATATATACACTAATCTATGTGGCTGTGTTCTAAAATTCAGGTATTTCAGGTATCTGTCTTTTTTCCCCCCTTCAGCACATCTGCTTTTACAGAAAGTAATTTAACAGTTACATAAATAGCTTTCGCATTACAAGCCTAAGAGCTTTAGTAAAAAGCAACTTCTGTTTTCTCTCATTTCAGCTTCATCCAAGAAGCTTTTTTTTTGTTTTCACAAATGTGGAGTCTCAGTAAAATCTGAGGAAGCCTCTTGGATGTGAGCTAAAACATCTTCAAGAAGCCAAAACAGAAGTCCAATGAAGCTTTTGTGATTACTGTGACCTGTTTGGCTGAAAATCTACACAGATTTTACAACAAACTCATAATCTAAACCCTAAAATCAGGTTTGTTTTTGCTGATTCTGCTGAAGAAATGTACTCAAACTTAAGAAAAAAGTATAAAAACCTTATATCTGTCTGATTTCAGAAGCCTTACTCAACTGTCAGAGGTGAAAACTGTGTGATGGAGCCACTGAAGGCTGCGTTATCAAATCACTGCAATCAGTCAGATCTTCATTTACAGCTCTAATAAGCGCTGCTAGGGTTACGGGAGTAAACCCATTCACACACTGCAAGCCGTTTGATTGAGAGAGAGGGAAAAAGAGTGAGAGGAGGCAAGTAAACATGGCTAAAATGGATTCCCTGTGTCTATATTTCATGTTGAAAATTGGCTCATAAATCCAGTGGTTTGATCTATGGAACCCGTCGTTGCTTGAAAAAACCTCCGTAAATGTGTAATTTCTCCCTTGACAGAACACAGCCGAAAGGCTATCTTTCTTTTGCCTCCTCCTCCCCTCTCCCCTCTCGCTCGCCTCCTTCTCTGTCTTTCATTCTCACTCCGTCTCTCCAGCAGCCTGCCGTTGGATTAATGCTTTACTCTCTTCCCCTCTCTCCTTTCATGCTCCTCTGATATCTTCTTTTCATCACTGCTCATCCATTTATCAAAACCGGGGGCCTCTCTCTCTGCCTCTCGATATCTAAAGCCATCTTAAGTTATATGGCAGGTATCTTGTAAGATCGGCGTCACCGACGTGGAGGTTATTAATAAATACTAGTGTAAATTGGAAATAGGTGGGCAGGGAGGCATCATCAACCATGTGCGGATGATGAAGACCCCCGGTAGCCCCCATCTGGCTCCACGTGCCATGAGCTCCACCCGGGCCACAGTGTACGTTCTGCAACACTGATGTGAAAAGCATGAGGCAGAACACCGCGGCAGAGTGTCTTATAATGTGGCTGTGATGGCATTGAGATGGGATCTCTTTATCAAGGCCAGGCTGAGGCTTTAATCACGGCCTAAGAGGTGCGCCGGCTTTTTATCATAATTGAACTGTATCCAGGCTAATCGCCGACATACGTCACTGTCGAGGCGGTCGCTCGGCTGCACCGGCGGGCGAAGCTGGTGCTGGTGATTGAACACACAGTTAAGAGAAAAGATGTGTACTGAGGGACATAAGGCAGGAAGAGGCAGGTAATAGCAGATGTGATAGAACGCTGTTCAAATACATCACGCCTGGAGGTAATCGCTGATGTGACGATGATTAGATTGTTGATGCCTCCTCTGTGCAGCGCGCTGCTTTATACCCATCATGTCACATGCAATCACTGATTACTACAATGTAAAGAGACAGGAATTGGACATTAGCAGTGGAAGGACGGGGACTGGATGATTCCCCAAGTTTAGGATTTGGCACTTAAACGCGCTCTAACAAATGTCCAGAGCAGACTTTCACCTCTCATCTCTACCGCTTTGACTTTCACCTTCTCCGGTATCTAGGTCACCTTGAGGGAGAAAACTTTTAATCATTGCTCCACATCAAATTCAGCCGTGCCCTCCGGGACGCTGAGCCGCAACAAAGAGGAGGGGAGTCGAAACCGCAGGTTGGGAAATAAAGTGCCCACAGGGCTGGACAGTAGAAGTCATTTCCACTGGATTTTTTTTGCTGGTGGGGGGAAGGCCTGCTACCACACAAACCCAATCACTGGTGCTAAGCAGTGCTTACAGCTAGGCATTAACCCCACTGTCCACTCGCCACATTAAAGCCCCGGGGAGGCAGCAGAGAGTGGAGTGAAGTAGAGCAGAGAGTGGGACTAAATCTGGACTTCCTATTCCCCGGCACTGTGCTGCTCCTGGGAACATCTGCAGTCAGATGTTGTTGTCTTTCAAGGTGTCCTACCTTGAGATGAAAGAAGCGGCTGGCTAGTGATGGAGCGGAACATGTCATTTCAGGGGGAGAGATTTCCTTGTGTGGCCATTAGATAAGGACAAATTGGACTTTACGGAGAAATTCGGGAGAAAGTTTTGATCCCTTTTTGTTCTAATCCAATAAGGCAGACAGGCCCCATTACAGTAATGTAATCTCACCTCTGTGTTGTAGGGTGGCGAGGGAATTCGATTTTATTTTGTCGGGCACATTTTAAATTCTTTCATTTTTATAACCCTGTTTTTTTTTTTGCATCTTTGCTTGTCTAGAGTTAAATCTTTACATGCACTTGTAAAACATCAAATATTACTTTCATATTCTTGCTCTTACTGTAGCTGCAATGAAATGTTTAAAACTTTAAAGAGAATGGTGATTATTTTTTCCCCTCTTCTGTGGCACCTCATGACGTTGTTTTGGTGTGAGCAAGTAAGTGTCCTGTTTGGTTTAGTGTTTCAGACAACAGCTGTTTTGTTCTCCACAAGCTCAGATGAAAACTATCTGACTCTTTAGTTTCAAAATGCTTTGCTTTATCTTTGCTGCGTAGGTAATGTACAGTAGGTTTGTCAGCTTTTGTTTGCTGAAAATAGGTGTCTGTTCCAGAGCTGAGGTGTGTAGTAGAGCTGTCTTTTACTTACTTCCTCATCTTTTGCACCTTATGAAGTTGTTTTGATGTGAGCAAGTAAGTTTCCCATTTGGCCTTCATTTGGATTTGTGTTTGTCATGGAATCATAGCTCGGTTTTCTTTTCCACAAACTCCTGAGGAAAACATTGGCTCTTTTTTTATTTTATTTTAAAAACTCTACTATGTTTACAGGCTAATGTCTGATTTACCTGTTGTTTGGTGTTGCTAGGTGTCTGTTTCACAAGTTTCAGTAGAGCTGAGGTGCAAAACAGGACATTTTCTGGCCTTAGTGAGTTGAAGGAAAATGTTTAGTGGAGCTGCAGAATCTCCAAGTTTAATTTTTAATGTAACACAGCTGTTATTCTATGAAAAGTCCATCAGTACCTCTGACCCGACCTCCTCAGAATCAGATGATTTTTTTTATGTACAATAACTTCAGTATATTTAATGAAGCCTTGTCAAGTTTTACTTTCATACTATGATTATGTTCAGAGTTACAGGCGGCTGAGTTACACAGAGGTGGGTTGAAAGTTTGTGCCTTTAATTCACGATACTCCAGTATTTAGACACATGAAACTTTCAGGGATGTAAAACAAATTTGAGTTCTGGTAAAAATTGCAAACAAATTTTACATCCACTCCAGATGTCACAATCTAAGGACTAAGTTGCTCGGGATGATCGTTTCTATACCCAACTCTGCATCAATGTCATGGGATTTATCATAGTTTTAACAGTAACAATGACATTAAGAGAGAAAATGTGTGATCGTGGTTTTTAAAAAAGTAAACACAATCTCAAATTTTACATTTTCTATATTAGAAAATGATTCAGACACAGCAGGAATTGTGTCTATGCTCCTGGTATCTTGTGTAGGTAAAAAAATGATCCTTCCATTGTCTAGAACTTGTTCTGACCAACCTCCATCACACATGAGCCTTGAAAATTTACCCAGGATGCACTTCTCAAAGTTTTTTCTGGTGAATGATCAGAAACCAGAAACACATCCAGGATGCTGATGATTGTTTCAGTGACTCTATGATATAGACATTAAACTGCTGCAGATTTATTGTTCAAAGTTGGTGAAAACAAATGGTTCTGAACAAAACAACAATTTGTGTTTAGAAAGGGACCCCTGGAGAGGAGGATTTAGTTGCAGTTTTTGGCTTAAATGTGATTTTTAGCCTTGAAAATTTCATGTCTGTCTGCTGTGTTTAATAAGTTGTGAAGTTTAG
Source organism: Stegastes partitus (assembly GCF_000690725.1). Lineage (NCBI taxonomy): Eukaryota > Metazoa > Chordata > Actinopteri > Pomacentridae > Stegastes > Stegastes partitus. The sequence continues at coordinate 71,534 of NW_007579347.1, read as the reverse complement.
TATGAAGGTAAAACCCTGCATGGCTTCATTAAATATACTAAAGTCATTTAGTTATGATTCTAAGGAGGTCAGGTGGGTTCCTTTTGCAGATTTGGTTAAATTTACATGGAATGATCTTATTTTTAAAAATCAGTGTAGCTGTAATGATCTCAGACATTAAGTGAAATATTTCTGTTTCCAGGTGTTGAGGTACAATTCTCACCTGGAGTGTGTCTGAGTTGACTGAGCTCAGTCTGTGCGTCGTCTTGTTCACGCTGGACATTTTATGTTATCGTCTCTCATGGTGTACATGATGAAGACGAGGAGACCCGGCGGGTTGAGGAGCATGTGGTCGGTTCGGGACAGAGCCGTGATTGCACCGCGACTACAAACGAGGCCGGGTCGGCCGGATCGGCTCCACTCTGTTCCCCCATCAGCCCCCAGAAACAAACCGCTTTGATTTGATTTGTCGGTGAGAGACAGAACAGGCCCCAACAATATGTGACAGAGTTACCTCGCCAAAGCAGTGCGCCGAATGTCTTTCTCCGTCTCTTTTACCTGCACAAGCACAATTCTAACAAAGAGTGGGGGGGCGGGAAGAAATCCAATTTACCATGCGGATCCGCAGCTGTCACGGCGGGGGAATTAAACATTACCCATAACTCACTGGGGGTGCCGAGCAGGTCAGCGCGCGGCAGGGATGGCAACATCACTCTGGGGTGCAATAACAAAGGATTTTAACCTCTGACTCCGTCGCTGCTGGTAGGACATCCTCCTCCTCCCGCCTTTGCCGCGCCGGTTAACAATCTCCGGCCGAGTTGACGACTCAACTTAGCGGCGCGCACCTCGCTCAAATGTCTCTGCAGCACAAACAGGCCGACGTTGGAGGAGGAAGTTGGTGAAGGAGGGGGGGAAATGTCAGCATAAATGCAATGTTTTCCACCCCACTGGGCCCTGGAGCAGTTCCCTGTGATGCTCCATAGGGGGTTGGTGGGATACTGTAGCTGCCGGTGTCATCACCCACACAGGCTGACTACTTGCCTGGCTGGCTCGCCACCACCACAGCCTCAATTACCTGACTGACGTTTCATTAGCGCCTGCAGCTGATCCCGTGGCTGAGAGGCAGCGGGGCGCAGAGGAGCATGGAGCGAGCAGGGCGCAGGGGGGAGGACGAGGAGGCTTCCACGCATTACATTCTCGCGCGCTGTCAGTGTCGCAGCTCCGAGTACAGCCGCACAGCCACTCATTACATCGCAGTCATTTAGTGCACGCTCTCACTGAGCCGGACTGTGTGTGCCGGAACTGGGTTTCATCCGGCGACACCAGTTCTGAGACGCTGCAGCAGCACGAAGCTCCACGAGACAAATCAATCTGATCGGGTGTCTCCTGGTGTGCTGAGTGACACGGCTGCACCGATACCTGGGTTTGTGTGTGATGTGTGCGGCCTCTCCATCCTCTCCATCCTCGGGGTTAGTGCGGGCCATGTCAGAGATGATCCAGGGCAGAGCTGAGGGGGCTTAGCGAGACCCCCGGCCTGAGCCTCTCCACACAGCCCACGCTTGGCTGGCCTCTCCTTCCCATTTGTCATCCTGGGCCAGTAAGACCCCCGGAGAGATTAGGGGCAGAGCAGAGAGACTGGAGGAGTAGCAGGAATAAGAGGATCAGTTAAGCTATAAACACAGACAAGTTTGTGTCTCTCACCCACTCTGGCTCTGTGACAGTTTGTAATGGCTGTCAAAAGTTCGCCGTGCGCCGTACATCTTCCTCTAAAGGACGCCGGGATGTGCCGGTAAACACAACAGGTAACCGGTTTCACCAAACGCCGCGTAAAAAAAAAGAAGTTAAACAGAAGAGTATTGACCCACATTGACCCGAGCTAACGAACCGTCGCCCCGGTGCGGAACAGAAAATGCAAAGGTTTGCCTATAATTAGAATTCAGTGGCACAAAGACCATTAGTCAAATCCTGAGAGCTCCTTCATTTCCATATTTTTGAATATTCTACTTAATTATGCAAAGGGAACAGTGAGGTAGATGAGAAGTTTTAAGAAAGCCTCATAAAGTCCTTATTAAGAGCAGAGGGGATTAATGACAGTTAATATGAGGGCAATCAAACATTTAATGCAAAGGCCCTCCTGCAGGCAAACAGTATTTAAATGAGTCAATTAGACATTCATTATCCACAAGCCTATGAGTGGAGTCAGATCTGCATAAACGTCGGTGCGGAGAATCACTCCCCCTCTGAAAAAGGAACTAATGAAATATTAAAAAAGTTAACAAGTTAGACACGGAAAATGTACAAATATTGATAGCTGGAGGGCTGGTTACATGTTGTCATCGAATCAGGGGGAGAATGCACGATACCCATCGGAGATTGTCTCATAAATCATAATTATCGAGTTAGCGCGATCTCTCCTCCCAATTAGCCGCGTAGCATTGTTTAAGCGGAATGAGGAGCGCCCTCCGACTGTCCGTTAGGAAATCCCATCCGAGCCCGGTGCCGTAAACGCCCCTAAATCACGCTAACAAACCGGCTAAAAAATAAGTAGATATATACACACACATATAAAAAACACATACATATTCTGCAGAGGATGACTTGAATAATGTACCAAACTATGCAGATATATCACTGTCAGGACTTCCTCCCTCCTCCTCCTCCTCCTCCTCCTCCGATCCTTCCCTCTTTCCCTCTCTCTCCATGTCTGCCTCCACTCTTGTCAGTTGCCCCAGCACACAATTACTGTGTGTGATTGCTATCAGGCGGGACGGTCGGGGAGGCTCCCAAATTAGGGCCTAAATAGGATTTCCTACATGGCGAAGGGCACAGGCCTGGACATGGTAATGAAAGCCTATACATCACAATCAGGCCGACAATCCTATTCATACTGCAACACATTACTCTCACTCCTCATAATTATAGAGGGGTGACAGACGGGCCTGTGAGGCATGGTGGTGGTGGTGGTGGTGGTGGTGGAGGAGGAGAACGGAGGGAGGGTTTACCGGGGAAGGTGGCTGAGCAGTGTCACAGTTTTCGAGTGGCTTCTTCTTCTCCCCACTTCTGTGATCTCCTGATAGCCGGACTGACCAGATTAGATGGGAGTCCGACGGGTCCGACTCTACATAGCTCCACCACATATAGATCCGTGTAATTACCAAAAAAAGACGAAGAAGAGGAGCTCTAATTTTTTTTCTCTCCAAATGGAAAGATTCTTCCACTGGGACACTGACCACATCTTCCATCAGACTGACTGACAGAGGCACAAACACACACACAGATGTGATGAGATGTGAGGAGGAGGAGGGGGGGACAGCTTTGCGATCAATACCATGAGCAGGAATCAGCGATGGGGAGAATAAGACAATGGCCTATCAGATTGAGGTTGACTTCTCCTTGTATGTGTGGCAGGCCTGTGACAATAGATTGGCCCAGAAATCCGATGGCACTCGCCGACGGAGGGAAAAAATGAGGAGACAGATGAAAAGAAAGATTGCTAATGCTCTCCAAGCAGGCATTTTAATCTGTGACAGAGGAGGGATTTGGTGAAAGCCATTATCACACCGCTAACCC
>NW_007579347.1:29178-67101 GCF_000690725.1 Stegastes partitus | reverse complement strand
GGGTGTCCTCACCAGGATGCAAACCAGCGACCTTCTTGCTGCGAGGCATCAGTGCTAACCACCTGCACCACCTTGCAGCCCACAGACTTTTATACAATGTACATTGTACACATACATTTTCTGATAAGTTCATGCATTTTTGGTTCCAAATGCATGACAAATGTCCGTCTTTTTATATCAAACAAAAATCTTTAGAAATAAAAAAAACAATACCTGTCACCTAAACCAAATGGCCTGGGGTTCAGAAGACCCCAAAAATCCGGAATAGGGTTCATCTCGAGTTCACGTCTGGATAAGCTTCCTGCTCCCTTCTTAGCTTCCGGCTGTTTGTAGGAGTTTTTCCTCTGAGTTTATTGAACACCTGCAGCTCCAGACAGCAGCAGGATCCAAAGCAGAAGACTTGGACCCATTTGGACACTAATTACTTATAAATGATCCCCAACATGCAGACAGGATGGATCAGAATCTAACAGCAGCTGTCACAGTTTATCAGTAAGTCATTCGCTACGTAGCGGTCGTCCTCAGGTTGGAGCTCCATCACAGCTGCTGGGATGTTTTTGTCTTACTGTTGTCGTTAGATTATCATCACACGTGGAGGTAATTCTCAAACAGTTTGATAAGCTGCTGTTAGCTTGGATTTATTCTTTGGTGCGTCATCGATCTCGTATGATTGACAGATACTGCATCTCTCTCTCGTCTGAACGAAGCTGTGAGGAACATTAACGTAAACGTGACCTCTGTCTGGATGACAGAATGCTTTAACAGACTCATGAAACAGCAAATCCCATGTCTGAAAATCGGCGTCCGTCTCTTCCTTCCTTCCACCTGCATCCCCGCTGTTCATCCCCTGACACTTGTGAATATCGACAACTTCCACATTCATGGTTTTACCTTCGTTCTACTTTAAATAAATTCAGCCGCTGCGAGGACTCCCTTCATGTCGTATTCACACCGCTTTGTGACATCTGTCTGCTGGACCAGGAGGTGGATACGAGTGTGCATGTGTGTGTTTGTGTGTGTGTGTGTGTGTATGCATACATTTGCATGTGTGTGTGTGTGTTGCACAGCAGCCTTTCTGCACTGGTGTGTGTGTGTGTGTGTGTGTGTGTCCTCAACATGGTGTCCCTTCTGTGATCAGGACAATCCATCAGGCTTTGCTGCTCATTAATCACCACACACACACACAGAAACACACACATATACGCAGACAAACACACACACACACACCTTTGGGATGGGGGCAGGCAGTGATGAACAGTAGGGTTAGTTTAGTGGAGCACCAACACCTGCACCACAGACAGCAGTAAAGCTCCAGGTGACGTGATACGTGTGCAGCTCCACTGTGGCCTCAGAAAACCTCCGGAGGCAACGTCTGCACCTCGGGGATGCTGCTCTGGATTCTCTGATTTGGTGACTGTATTTCTTCTTTTTTTTTTTCTTTTCATTTCCGTGTCTCGTTGAAAGAAAACTCCCCTGATCTGACACATTCTATTTATCGTTCCTTTAACGGTGCATCATGTTTGTGTGAGAAAACGAGTTTAACGTGCATTCTGCGGCTCTGAAGCAGTTTTACCAACAGCTAGGAAACCTCAGCCTCTGCAGCCTCGATTTTAATTATTTTGTCTTTAATCAGAGCTCCGACTTTATGGAGGTGTTGCTCTAAATCACTTTAAGTCGTGGAGTGTAATTTCTGTTTGTTTGTCAGACTTCTACCACAATTGCATGTTACGCAAATATCCCTCTCAACTTCACTTCATTAATTGCATCCAGGGTTTCCGTACAGGACTTCCAAATGAAGTAATCAACACGACGGTGAAGCTTTGGTTTGGTTTAGGCCGCATGAGAGCGTTGGTAAAGAAAGGAGAAAGACAAACATCGGTGTGTAGTTAAACATTTTGTTGAGCCGTCCATCCCCTCTGGTGTTGCTTTGCTGGTTCATTCTGCAGCGTAGAACGGTCTGACTGCACCTCCCTCTCATTCGGCCTTTGTGATTATCTTTGGCAGAGCTAGCAACGGGATGCTGGGATTGACTCTGAAATATTGTTTTGTTGGGACAGTTTCATCTGCAGAGACGTTATCATCACAGTGGTTGATTCTCTGCAAAAGTAAAAACGTCACACATCCAAAAAAAGACTTTGTGACCAGACTGATAACAGCTCTGGAGCTCAGGAGGAGGTCATTGGACCTCGTATGATTTGCTCGTGGTTTGTGGCTCTTGCAGAATTGCTGCAAGTTCTTCGTCCCACCACTCGGTCTAGAAACATGAACGCTTACAGGATGACCAGCGAATACTAGCCAGGAGTTATTTTCTTGACTGGATCTTACCCGATGTTCTTTGCAGCTCCTTCCTCTCTGACTGTTTGTCTGGTTCTTCAGGTGGTTATTGCTGCCAAACCATGTTTTTTTTCACACTGTCTGTCTTTGTCTACCTTCGCTAGCTCATTGCAGACACTTGGTCCTGCTTGGAAACGAAATCTTTTTCCATAATCTGCAGACAAACACGAAGGAATGTCGGCGTTAGACAGCAAATGTTGTTTGTAGATCTTTGCACTGACAGAATCAAGCAGGGCTACCTTATTGCACGATCTGAATCTACAGCAACACTTGCTTAGCGTTTAGGTTGCTGCTGAAGGCGTCTTATACCCACAATCATTCTGGCAACACTACGGCTAAGCTTTGGTGATGTTTAGATGATGTTTCGTTCCTCCAGCTTTTAGAGGTCTTCATCCCTTAAACGTGATGTTGTTTTTGAGGATTTGTTCAGCTGTTGCTGGTGGTTGGGAGGACAGTCTTGATCTTCTACGTGCATTTCCTGAGGAGACACTCCAACACGAGCAGGTCACCACTGGACCTTGGAGGCCACCTTTCCGACCCTCCTTGCCTCTGCACTCGCCTCCACTCGCGGCCTTTTACTATGGATCATCAGATCAGAGCTGAGCAGCCTCCATAGAACCAGCGTACTGGCTAATTCACTATTGATCCAGGTCCATGGACCAATTTCCACTTGTGTTTGGTTTGGGACTACAGTTTCGGTCACGCTCCGTCTGTCCCTCAGGGCCACGGAGGAGCCCTGCCACTCTCTTATCGGGAGCAGAGCACACACACACAAAGAGATGTGGAGTGAAAGGCAGAGCGTCGCTAGCTCCGGAGAATGGAGGGAGGTCATTAGTGGATGGTGATGAGTTCCAGAGTTTGAAAGAAAGACGCTCTGCTCCGGCTTCGTGTGAAGCTGTAGCGCGTTGAGTAGTTGTGCGACTCCCAAAGACCCGTCACCACAACGCAAAAAAAACAAAACTAAAACTCCAAAATCAAAACTGTGCAACTTGGGTACCAAAAATAAATGCATTAAAATTATTAGAATATTGTGACATTCAAAAACTGTAAAAGCACAGAAAACACCAACAAATATCTGTCAGAAATGTGAACTTTTAGCTGATTTAAACAGAGTTCTGATGTGGACAATGTTTATAGTTTTGACCTGTTTTTTTAGGCTCAACATGTCCGTTAATTTTATTTTCTATAAATTTACCAGTTATTTACCAAAACAGGTAAAATCTGTAAAAAACAAAAACAGTTTTAATATTTGTTTACCATTTTTTCAAGCCTTAATATACATAATTTTGCTTTCAAATTAAAGCAAATATCTGTAAAATACTAATATTTTTACTGATTTAAATATAGTAAATATGCTATAATTTTATGTTCACACGTTGTAAAAGAACTAATTACAGTTTGTACAATACAGATCTTTGATGTGGACGTCATCTGTAGTTGTGATCAGTTTGTTTGTGAGTTTTGTTTTTTACATTCAGTGTGTAAATAATATATTTTTCTGCGTTTTTACCAAATATGTTCTGTAGTTTTTCAACATAAGAATAATAAATTAATAGTTTTAATGATTATTATTTAGTCTCAGTCCTTAAAATACATACATGTTTCATCAAATAACAGGAAATATCTGTGAAATATTAATATTTGCTGCTGATTCAAATATAATATATATAAAATATAAACTTTGTGCAACTGCTCAAACGTTGTACAGAATGAATTATTATTTATACTAATACTGATTTATGATGTGGACATTATTTACAGATTTGACCTTTTTTTTTTCTTTTTACAGTTTACATTTACATTAACACATTTTTTTCCCTGATATTTTACTTTTGTTTATCTGTAATTTAACAAAAAGGGAAAAATCTGTAAAATAACAGTAAAAAATGTAGAATTTTTTTGGTCAAATGTAAAAGAACAAATTACTGTGACGTGGACTTTATTGACCGTTTTTGCCTGTTTTTTAGGCTTAACATGTACATTAATGCTTTATTTCTGTTATTTTACTAGTTATTAGAAAAAAAAATTGGAAAACAACAGAAAATTGTTCCCCCCAAAAAAACACATTTATTTTTAAAGTGCACAGATTCCTTCAGAGCAAATCTTTGTGCTTGGAAACTGTGGATGTGTTAAAATTCAGCAGATATCCAGGTTATGCAGAGCTACCATGAGCTGGAGAGACGTCTTTATTTTATTTTTTTGTTCCCAGTCTCTCTCCGTTTTCTTGCGAGGCGGTGGTCAGTGGTTCCAGAAGGTCACGTCTCTGATGGGCTGATATGACCGCGGAGATTCATTAGGATTGTGTCACTGAGCAAACGTGTGCTGACCGCTGACGGACAGATACACTCCCGATGCCACGAGCCAATCTGCTGCACGCACAACCAGAGAAATCAAACCTCCTCTACCTTCCTCTATCTGCTCACCTCTCACTCTCCACCTTCCCTCCTCTTTATCTACCCACCTCTCACTCTCCATCTGTGTCCTCTCCCTCCCAGTCCTCCCATAGCCGCCCCCCACCCCACACTCTGTCTCCCGCTTCCTTTCTCCCAGTAACAACATTCCCTGGACTAATTGCAATTCTGTCAGCAGGTAAATGCTTTGTGACCAGCCGCTGACAGTCACCCCAGCCAGCCGCTGACAGTCATTGTGGGGCAGGCGGGACGTGGACGTGGCCTCTCAGCTGAATAGTGAGACTCCGACTGTCTGCTAGTGTGTGACACTCCCATTACGCCGCCACAGAAACAGGTAGACAGCCCCGGAACAGCTGGATAATGCAGTGTCTGACTGACGACACACTCCACCTCTCACACACTCCGCTTCTCACCTCGTCTCCGGGCCTTTGACAACGTCGACTTGATATTGTCGGGTCGGGAGGCAGCCGGCGCGACGTGTCAGCGCTCACACTGTCGACTCCTGATGTTCGATATTAGAGCAAAGGATTGTGGGTCAGGAGGGAATGAGAGCTGATGGTGAATGATGGATTAGAGGAAAGGGAAACATTTTTATACTCACCTGTCACGCTTGAGTCCTGCGAAATGACATTTTTGTTTTAAAACTGTGCACAAAACGAGTGTGAGCAGCCTCGCAGCTCCTCGATGGCCACGCTCGGCTAATTAAAGCGGGCTGTTGACAGTTGTCAACATGACCCTTTGCATGGAGCTCCCCTGGAGGTCCTGTTAGCATGCTAATGCTAATCCCCAGTGACGGGGGACGGGCAGCGCTGTCCCCTGCAGCCGCCGCTGCCGTGACCACAGGATTTGTCAGGACAGCCACGGTGATGTGCTAACATGGAGACGTCCCCATGTGCATGTCACACGTCTGTAATTAGAGCAGAGGCAGGAGGCTGCAGGGGACAGTTGTTGTGGGACCACTTGATCTCGCAGAAAAGAGCAAACTGCGCCTAAAACGGGCTCAGAAAAGAGCAACTGGTTCCACGAGCTCGGCTGAGACGCTTCTCCTCATGCAGCATCAGGAGACGTCTGATGTGAGCAGAGAGACAAGAGACACGAGGCGAAACCGAAAGTAGAATAAATTCAACAGTGAAATCTTTTAGCAAAAAATATATTTATTAAAAACTATATAACAGAAAATCTCTGTGTTTTTAGCTGATTTCAAAACAGTAAAAAGAAGGGTAACATCAGTCAAATGTAGAAAACATAAATGACTATTTGTGAAAATGCTAATTGTTGATGTGGATGTTATTCACAGTTTTAATGTGCTTTAAACGCAATAAAAGGACATTTTACAATCAAACGTTAACGAATGAACTACCATTTGTAGTCATCATGAAATTGAAGTCATGGTCATTTTTAAACATTTTTTTTAACAATTAACATGTAAATTGATTTTTTTGTGTGATTTTACAAGTTATAGTCTGTAGTTTAACAAAAACAGAAAAAAACACATTTATTTACACGCTAAACAAGATAAACTGAACCAAAACTGTAAATTACGTCTACATCCAAAAAACCTTATGTTCTTTCACAACATTTGACTATAAACCATTTGCCATTATTTGAAAGATTTATTGATTTTTTTTCTTCACATTTTTAACTTTTATGTGTCAGATTTTTACTGTTTTGTTAAATTCCAGATAATGTCGAGTGAAATCACACACACACAGAGAAAAGTATTAATTTATATGTTGATGGAAAACGGGCCAAAACTGTAAATAACGTCCAAATCCAAAATCTTTTGCAACCTTTGACGACTAAATTATGCTTTTAAAAATATATCTATGGTATAGTAAAGTTATTTTCAAGGTATTTGCCATTATTTAATTTTTTTTTAACTTTTATTTTGCAGATCTTTACTGTTTTGATAAAATACCAGCAATAGCCAGCAAAGTTGCACACAAAACAAGTACGCTGACTTTAACTAAATGATGTCCACAAAGCGCTATAAGTGCAGATCATTTACCGTAAACTGCATAATGAAAAGTTCACTATTCATCCTGCTCTGTTTGTGCTTTTCCTTTGACAATCTGGACGAACTCTGTTGTTCTCTGTGTGTGATGTAAAACACTAGATTTACCAGTGACGCAGCAAAGTGTTTGATTCATCATTTAAGGTGACAAAAGTCGTGTTTGTATTTGTGTCTTACAGTCTCAACCACGAGTTTCCACCTGTCTGTCCGTCCGTCCGTCAGTCTGTCTGTCTGTCTGTCTGTCTTGCCGTCTCCTCTCCAAGGGAAGGTCAAGGACACATGCATATTCATGGAGGAGCCTGGCACAGGATCGATGGCTTTTAATTGTTTTCTGCTGGTTGGTGGAGGGACGTGCCAGTGTCTATTGATCTGTTTGAGCAGAGGCCACTCACAGAGCACGACTGAGAGACCTTTTCCTGACTGAACACCGATACACAGCGCCCGCCGGTGTGTGTGTGTGTGTGTGTGTGTGTTTGTGTGTGTGTTTGCGTGGCCCGTGTGGTGATTAGGATTGTGACACACAAACCGGCGAGAAAGGCCTCGTGGGGCTTAGAGGTGGACGGACGAACACAAACGTGACGCGCCGCAGCAGAGGTAAGACTGACAAGGACAACGCACGGCGACGCTTCAACACACTTTTTACACTATACTCAACAAAAACCAGCACGTTATTTCACATGTAGGCACGATAAAGATGGAAAACAGCGACATCGTTAAGCTTATTTATCAAGTATTTTGTGAAGAAATAAGTGAGATCACAAGATACAAGATAAATACAAAATACAGCAGAGAAAAATCTAATTAATCACATTAGATAAATAAAAAAAACAGCACAGCTAGCAGGGAACGCTCCCACAACATTGCCTAACGTTGCCTACAACTTTTAATAATGTTCAAAAGAAAATGTTTCAATCAAATGTTTAAAGAACCATTTGTAATGTTCCTATAAAGTTGCTATAATGTTTTAAAGTCAACATTCGGAGAAGGTTGTCAGGAGCATAGATTATGTTCTACGATAACAAAAGAGGAAACGTTCTCAAACAGCATTCATAAAAGGTTTTTCCAGATGTTACAGAGGCTGTAGATTATGTTTGTAAAACGTTTCTGTAATGTGATGCAACAACATCCTCAGAACCATGCAGGAAATTTTCCAATAGAATCCGTAAAATATTCCCCCGATGTTACACGATAACAAAGGAAGAACGCTCTCAGTGTAACACGTTTTGACAACATTAGAGCACAATGATCGAACGACGTTATCGCCAAACGTTTTTAAAACGTGTTCAGTTATCCTACATTGAAGAAAATGTAATATTCGGAAAATCTTTTGAAGATGTTTTCATGGCCTCAGACGACAGAACTGAACGTTTTATAACGTTTCCGTGAAGGTAGAAGACATTATTATAGAACGTTCTTCTCATTCTCAAACCAACATTCATGAGATGTTTTCCAGATGTTATCGAGGTCTCAGATGATGTTTATAAAATGTTCCAGTATTGTGCTTTATTACCAAAGGTGGAACATTCTTCCTTCAATGTTCTGAGGATATTTTGGAGATGCTGTTGTTAGAACCTGTTAGAGAACGTTCTTCAAGGATGTTCTCAGTGCAGCATGGAGACAGGTTTTCTGATGTTAGCGATGCCTGTGATGACAGAATGTTTTTTACGCAGAACATTTTATAACGTTCCTGTGACGTAACGTATGTGAAAGGTAGAACATTTTGCCTTTTTATTAAGGAAACCAATTGTTAGAAAGTTCTTCTGTAAAACATTTTCACAACGTTTCATGGCAACAAACCAACATTTGGAAAAAGTTTTTAAGATGTTGTCCAGACCTTCGATGACAGAACGTTCTTTATAAGACGTCTTTGAAGAAACACATAGCAGAACGTTCTTCTATCAGACGTTTCCACAATGATAACAAGAGAAAGATGTTCTCAATGCAACATACAGAAAACATTTTCAGGATGTTATTTAGACCTCAGATGACAGAACATTGTTTTTATGATAGTTCTGTCTTGTGATGTATTAACAAAGGTGTAATGCTCTGAGGACAATGTGAGTTGCAGTTCAGGGAACTTAATATAGAATCTATAAAACGTTCCTGCAACGTTCCACAGTGTTACACGATAACAAAGGAAGAACGCTCTTACTGTGACGTGGAGTGAAGTTTTGAGAAAGCGTAGCGGTCTAATAATGTGATCACCAAACGTTTTTAGAATGCGTTGCCGTTGTAAAGAACATTCAGGGAACTGAAAGAAAACTTCCCACATTAGTAGAACTTTGCAGAACTTTCTCGGAACCTTTTCCAAATAATAAAAAATAAGAATCTAGCTGGAAGTTGAATAAAATGCACGCAAATGTTGTTGCATAATTAAAACTGATTGACTAACAAAGTGAACAAAAAGAATTTAAAACCGAAACAGTGGAAATAACAAGAAAGGCTGCAGCTTAGGACACATGTTGGGTTTAAATGTCGTGTTAATGGTTCACAAACCCAAACTGAAAACCAAGAAGCTGCTTCTTAACTCCAGCGAGGAAACCTGCTCTGGATGGTAAATGTGCCGAATAACGGAGCGTTCAGACCGCGTTCCTCTGAATATTTAAAAAAAGAAGATGTGAAAGAATTTGAATAATCGTCTATTGGAGGACTTTAACTTTTTGCCAGAGTTTGTATTGTCTTGAAAAGCATCTGTGTGTGAATGTTTACCCTGCGAATGTGTTCACCTTCCTCCCAGTCAACCAGATCTTTCCCTCCGCAAAGATTATCCCCTTCAGAGGTCCCTTCTCTCTCTTTCATTTATTCTTCTGTAGCTGGTTGAATTTGTCAATTTGAACAGGCAAAGTTGGGAGATTGGCGGCAAGTGGGGAGTAAAAGGAGGGTGCACGGAGTGGAATAGAGAGAGGCGAGGGAGGGAGGGAGGCAGGCAGATAAAAAGATTGTGACAGTCATCCATTTGACCCAGGCTGTTGAGTGGGAGCAGTCTGGCTTGTCAAATCTCTGTGCTAACAGTGAATAGCCATATCTGTGCAGAGCATAGAAGGGTGTCATGCACTATGGTTTCATGGTTCAGGATAAGGCTGGATGAAGCCATTGGCTGGGTGACACACAGACAGACACTTTCTAACTCCTCGTCTCTCGCTCTCTGTCGCCGCCTTGACCCGACAACCAGAGACGCTCATTTCCGCCTGTTTGTGTGGAAAAAAAAAAGAGCTCTATTTTAAAGCGAGGGAAGCGTTTCTGGCTCGCAGATTAAACCTTGCACCCTCCAATTATTGAACAATGAGAACCCTCCACCCGCTGCCCTTCTCCTCTCACACTGTAATAACCTCCTCGTCCGCACACACACACACACACACCCGGCACCTATTACCGGCTCATTAGCTCGAATCATACGAGAATTAGACTGCAGCCGCTGACGATGGCGCCCAGAATGGCTCTTTTTTTTGCGCTCAGGAGTCAGGGGTTAAGTTACCGATCAAAATAGCCGCGCAGATCTATTGAGACATTTTAATATTGGACATTGTGGGAGCTCTAAAAAATTTTAATCTCTCTCTGGCACGGCTGCCCCCCAAGGCAACTCGAATAACAGTCTTGAGGATGGGGGGTTGGTGTTGGAAGAATTGATGTACCCCGTGGCATTGGGATAATTGTGTTGGAATTGCCGCCTTTCTTTCTTTAACCTCTTTGCTTACCTGGACCCACAGATTTCTCAGCGTTGGGATTCTTCACAGGAACAACACTGTCGGACGAACTGGGCCGCAGTTAATACCGTCTAAACCACCAGAGGGGGCCAATGATAACAAGTGGTCCGCGAGAGTCAGCGCGGCGAGACGGGCCCTGTTTAACATGTTTTACAACCGCAAAGCAGATTATTTCTGTCCTACCTGTCAGATCTCACTTCCTCCTCTTTATTCCCTTCTTCTTCCACACTTGGTATGTTCCTCCTCATCATCCAGCCGCCCCCCTCCTCCTCTCGGTGGTCCTGTCCTCTCCCAGGGTTCAGACTAATGACTAGTGACAGTCCACTGAGGGGAGCGAGCTGTTTGCAGTCAGCAGTGCGTTTGTTGGTAATTATTTTCCAGAGTGTCACATTAGTGTCAGCCTCGTGGCGGTGAGAGAGGAGCGAGGACGGGAGCCCCGGCTGGCTGGATGGGTGAGGCGGCGGCGGTGGTGGCGATGGGGAGGGGGAGGAGAGAGAGGGGAGGGTAAAGGGTGTGATGTTTTGGAGGTGGGCATTGTTGTATTTATGTGCGCAGATTGAAGTGGCGGTGGGCTGAGGACACAGACTGTCACTCCTCCGTTCGTCTTTTGGCTGCACAAGGCTGAAGGTGGAGGATGGAGGCGAGCGGACTGGATGGATGAACAGAGCAGCTTCTCACTTCCACCACAGACCTGGATTCTGTCCTAATTTAGCTCAGTTTTGTTCATATGGCGCCAGTTTACAACACATGGCATCTTAAGGCACCCTAACATTTATCCAGAGAACCCAAAGTTCCCTTTTAGCAAAATAAAGCAACACTTAAAAAAAAAAAAAAAAAGACTTCCAGAACCAGGCTCAGGGAAGATCTGCCTCCACCAGTCGGGTCAAAGGGAGAGAGAACAGCTGGAAATCAGACTTTGGAGGTCATTTTAAAAGATAAATCTAGTGCGATCGTATAGTTTTGTGATCACAACTTGCGAAAAACTCCAAAACCAACAACAAATGTGTCCCTCTGATAAGTTTAAAGCACGATTCAGCTTATTTCCTCTGTCGTAGACCTTCACACTAAAAACAAACTGTTTACATCTTCATCAGACTTCTGTATCTTGAGTCAGTCACAGGCACCAGAAATATCAACTTTTAAACCAAATATGTACACATCCATAACTTAAAGCAGTCGGTATTATTTACTGTTTGTGCAACAGTTAAATACATCCTTTGCTGTGCGAAGGAATCCCACAAACTACAGCAAAGACCTTTATCTCCTCTGACGTTTAACCTCTGCAGGTAAAAATTCAGCTGCCTGCTCACCGATGCCTCACTTTTTTTTTTTTTCAAGCAAATCTTTTTTGGAGCTTCTATGAGATTTTTGCCTTCATTTGCATGAAGTTAATATATATATTTGTCTTTTTTTCCTGACATGATCTGTTTGCGTCCCATAGAAAATAGTGCTGCCGACTAGAGATGCTGCGATTAACGACGTCGAGGCTCAAAATGCACCAATGTTAATACTTTTTATTGTGTGTTCGTGACTACGTTGGATTGTCTCAGAACAAAGCGGTGGTTTCTGAACGGTGCAGAGTTTGGATGTCAGACCACAGCAGCACAAACACCTGCAGAGAAAACACACAGGAGGCACTTTCTGTCCGTTAGCTTCTCTCCGGCTCTCTGTGCTCGCATAAACTGTACTTCAATACAGTTGAGATCACAATGAAGCTGCTTGTGTTTAGCATGTGTTGTTGTTTCTGTTGTCAGACAACAGAACAAGTGGATGCCTTCTGGAGTTCCACTACTGACTCAAGTCCTCTTTTTTTTGTTTATTTTTTGACCATGATGGAGTTTCTGGTTTAACTTCACAGCTTTGTACTTAAATGTGTGACGACTTTGCAAAAAGAAAACAAGATAAAACGTGGAGGAAAATGAGTCGCCTCATTGCAGACACAGAGATAGAAACTTGTGGTATTTGTTTAAATATTACTTCTTAAGTTGTAATATAATTTAAAAAGCATCATGTCCTCTGAAGCTCCAGTGTTCTGATAAAACTGCACTCGGTTCAGGAGCAAAGAGACAAAGTTGATGCAAACAGTACGGCGGTCCGACCTGCAACGGTGTGCGGGGAATGTGAAAACATGCAAGATACTGACGTGTGTGTGTGTGTGCGCGTGTGAAAGTGTTGTGTGTGTGCGTTTGTGTCACCACCCCCCCATGGGAGGAAGCGATCAATGATTGAGACCATAATGCACCTCTCTGTATTCGTCCTCACATTCACGCTCTCTGGCTGCTTTGGGGAGCTGTCACACACACACACACACACACAAACACACACTTTAACACACACACATTGTCACATGTTGGACAGCTCATCTCTCACACGTTCCCTTCCACTCCATCTTGTAGCTGTCTGGTCGATGGCCTCTCTCTGTCTCACTTGCACTGCTTAGTCTTTGGCAGACTGCTGTGCTCTGGCGCTGTCTCTCCCTATGTTAATATAGTAGCTAACCTCTCTCTCCATAGCACTGCTACCAGACAGTCTCCTATGTTGATATACTGAGCAGAGTGTAGCACTCCGCTGCACAACTACCACCCAACTGACTCCAGAGAACTGAGCTCTCTTCATCTTCGCCGCTGACGCTGCCAGAATCCTGCACTTGTTGTTGCAACGGCGGAAATTTTTCTAAAAATCTCTCTTTTAGCTTCACCAGCAGCTTCATTCTCGCCTGCTTTTTTTTTTTTATTATCATTATTATTATCTTTTGCTTTTCATTTAGTTTGAATCCTGCTCTGCAATAATAGGGCATTGTGAGTCTCACAGCAAAAAGTAATTATCACTAATTGGTGTGTGGAAATGATTACAGTAGTAACTTTGTTTACTCGATGCCCCGGATAAAAAGAGCTGGGAATTAAAGGAGGAGAATAAAAAAAGAAAAAAATCAAACTATTTACTGTTCACTTGTCCAATTACACATCGAGAAAGTTAAAAGACTCCGCGGATGACCTCTGGCATCCTAATAAAAGAAGTGAAGAACGCTCATCGTGTTGATTTAATTCACCTCGGCTCCGATAAAACCGCAGAAACGAAGCTGTAAAACTGAAATGCTAGAAAACGGTTCGATTTAAGAAAAAGAAAAAAAAAAGAGAGATAAATGCGAACCAACAAAAAGAAGCATAAACTGCACGCATTAAGATGTAACGCTCAGAGTGTGTGTATGGCAGTCAAGACGACAGCCGAGTGACTCACCTCCTGCCAGAAAATGAAAGCATACAATTAACATCGCATCCCATCATCCTCAGCTGAGCGGGCAGGCCTGTAATTGGCTGGCTGACCAGCCTGCGTGGCTTCGGGTGGCAATTTATTCTGGGAGCCATGCAGTTTACCCTGGGCGGCTAACGGCCCCTGTGCCGTAACCTGGCTGAGGCAGCGGGGACATCATTAACACTTCACTGGGCCTGCAGGACACACACCCATCATGCACTGCACACCACCCACAGCCACGAGCACGCCGGCCAAACCGCAGCGACGGGCAGGAAATAATAATCACAATGGAGCCACTTGTAGTGTTCGCTGATCAGCTGGCAAATTAGGATCCTTTCTCTAGGAATGGAGCTTCCAGGAAGCGTTTCGGTTATTGATTTGTAATGAAGCAGAGGGTGTCCTCGCCCCAAGTCCCACCATGTTTGTTCCTCCTTGCCTTAGCGGGGCCTGAGAGTCTCTGTGTTTGTGTGGGTGTGTGATGGCATTCGGCTGTCTAACCCCAAAACAATGTGGGAGTGAGAGGCTGCTCTCTAAGTGGAGTAATGACCTTGCCTTGTCACAAAGAAGACATGTGTTACACTCTCCCATGCTGGTCTGAGGGCAGCGCTGCTACACACTCAGTCTGCTTTACGTGTCCACTTAAAGGTCTGCATCTGCTGTCTGGACCTCCTCAGCAGCCGGCTGTCTGTAGGTGTGAGAGGAGGCAGCAGGATGAAGCGTCCGGCCTAACCGAGCCGCTTCACTCTATATCTGCTCTTATATCCCAATCATGTGCTGTGTTTTCAGGCTGATCTGCAGCTTCTCACAAACCCTCTTCCTTGTGTCTTCTTCTACTTGGCTGTGATATTCCCAATTCACTCATTTCCTATCTCAGGACTGAGTCTCGCTCTCTGATTACACACACACACACACACACACACACACACATGCACACACACAGGCTCACAGCCAAATGGCTGTTCATTAAAGACAGGGACCTGAGGGGAAGCAATCGTCTGAGAGACGGAAATTGCGTGTCACATTAGATTAGCGGTGTAAAGCCTCTGGATTGGCTCCGGGGAATAAGGAATTATTTCAATTACATTATTTCAAAAAGTCTTTAAGCAATACCAATACCGATAAAAACAAATTAAGAGTGATTTGGGCTGATTTGTGGCGCTCTGAGCTGTGCTTTCTGACAATGTGCTGGAAATCAGATATGAATAATGCAGATATTACACTGTGTGTAATGTGTTGGACTCGAAAGCAGATTATCTGTGACAAATAATGCCATTGGTTTGCATTGTGTCTCATCAAAAGGGAATATTCCCAAGTGTCAATCAGGCAGGCGGGACTGGAGGCCTGCACAAGATCCACCTGATATCAGAGCTGTGACACCAGCACGCAGACAGCCATGTGTTGGAGGTGAACTCGGGTTGGATTCACATGAAGCATTCTGCTTTTTATGGTAGAAAACTTCATGTCAGTGCATGTGTGCAGCAGAAGTTGGAAAGGTGTGACTGTTAATAATATAGTTGTTTCTTATTTCAAAATCCAGCTCTTGACTCTTTATCCCCCATTCATGATGTGTTTTCAAGTTTTCTTGTCATTTTGTCTTCTGTGCAAACTGAATTCTCTGTCTGTGTGTTTTTTATTCTCAATTTCACTGTAACTCAACACAAACCAAGTCAAGAAATTGAATGTGTCCATCGCTGGTTGCGCGTCTCAGGGGGGGGAGAGAGCGCAGGGGTGGAGGGGGGGAGAGGGGGGACGAGGCTACGGAGGAAGAGGGCAGGGTGTAGAGAGCTGTGGCGGGGGGAGGCTGTCACAGAGCGCACAGACCAGCAGAGACTCTGAGACCCTGCAGTCCAGTCGGAGGCGCTTCGATCTGCCCAGAAAACGCAGCGCGGCTCCGCGTCTCCAAACACCGCGCGCAGCTCGACTCGGCGCGTAAAGGCTCGCCAAACATCTGGAGGAGGACCGAGAACAAACTGCTGCCGTTTTCCTTTTTTCTCGCTCCCTCTCTTCGCTGCGCAACCGGGAGAAAAGTGCCGCTGAAATTAAAGTTGAAAGAGACGCAGGGAGAGAGAGAGAGAGGCAGAGTTGGACGTAAATCTCCGCTTTGAGTACTTCATCGCGGTAAGTACCGACCGACGCTCCGTGATAACACGAGTGATTACAGCTTCATTTGCTTTAATTGCTTTAATTGGTTCTTTGATTGCCATGTGTTCTGTCGGCTCTGAGGCTTTGTAGTTGTTTTTTTTTTTTCTGAAGTGAGCAGAACTTGTGCGCTGCTGCTGCAAAACTGCTCTGAGTTTGGAAAAATGTAAAGACTTTGAATAAGTAGTAGTTCTGGGGTTAAATGCGGACCTCTTTTGCTCTCTTGGGTGAGTAATTGTCATTTATTTAGAATATTTAGGCTGTTTTCTCTTCCAATTTGTTGGCGTAAAGTGTTTTCGTTTCATTTTCAGCCTCGTAAGTTTCCACTTTTGGCTCCTAAACTTAAAAAGAAAAGACTGAAAGTGTTGAAAAGTGGGTTTAAACTTTGTTATTATTTAGGCCTTTTCCCAGAAGTAATTGCAATATATATTTTTTAATTAATTAAATATAAGTTTAAGAAACAACGTTATATCTAATTAGAGAAATCATTTTATCTTCATATTTTAAAGAAACTAAACAGTTAATTAATCCTCTACGACTCTGTGCAGATTTCATATTTAATTTTAAAAAATGTGGAGAAACTTTTGGATGTTTATTTTTTTCTGCTTAAATAGACCCACCACCGATTATTTCATTTTATTTAACTGGACATGATTAACATAATTTCCACTTTATTGATTTACTGATACAATCAATTCATTACAGCAAAAACAAAACAAGAATCATCCTGTTTAGTTGTTTTTTTTCTTCCCCAAATGCGTTTCTATGATTTCCCCCTAATCTAATCGCTTAGACCTCACTATTAAATTTATCCTTTGCAGGCTCCTGCTACGTGTGTGTTTTATTGGCAATTTATTCCGTCGTAATTATTTACAGGCACAGTAGGCCTCCTCCAACCCCTTTTTCTGCTGAAATTAGTCCAAAGCTGTAATTGTAAAAATGCCTTTTGCAGAGCTGTGACTGGGTGTGTTTGACTGAGTGAAGAGATGGAGATTTTCCTGTAACATCAACCAAAATGATTTTCTGTTACAGCCTGAGTCAAACTTCACAACATAAAAGAACATTTTCTGCTGGAGGATTTCTGTTCCTGCTGCAGCTGAGCCTCTCTGTGCTGCTTCTTCTTCTCCTCCTCCTCAGATCCACTAATCAGGAGGTGAATGGACCTCCACCGCCCCTTCAAGATGGACAGCCCCTCCTACCTGCCGGCGCCGCTGGCCTCCCCCGCCCTCATGGTGCTGGCCTCCACCGCCGAGGCCGGCAGGGACGCCTCCGTCCCCTGCCAGGCTCCCCGGCCCTTCGGCGTCCCCGCCTCCGTGGAGAAGGACCTCCACCTGCCCTTCCCCTCGGCCTCCTACACCTTCACCTCCATGTACCAGCGCCAGGGCCCCATGTCGGGCACCTTCCCGGCCCGAGACTTCCCGGCCTCCCTGCTCCACCTGCACCCCCAGTTCACCCCTCCGAACCTCGACTGCTCCACCCTGGGCATGCTCAACCACAGCGGCGTGGGCGCCTTCCGGCCGTTCTCCTCCCCGCAGGAGGAGAGGGAGTCCGGGGGCTACCAGTCGGCTTTCACCCCCGCCAAGAGGCTGAAGAGCTGCTTCCCGGACGTGGAGGGGAAGGAGTTTGACTTTGGCTCCCTCGGAGGCTCCCTGAAGGCCGTGGAGGACTCCGGGAGGAAGCTGTTCTCCATGTCCGGCCTGCTGTCTGATGGAGAGGCTTCGTCGAGCCCGGAGGAGCGCAAAGAGCACAGTGAGTACACACTCGACTCACACAGACACGTCTGAGGCACGTTTCCTTGCATGCACGGCTCACATCTTTAAAGTGTGGCACATTAAAGCCACGGCCAGCAAGACGAACACGTCCTCCACAGCTGCATCGACCACAGGTGACAAATTGAAAGGAGCTGAAAATATTTCCCCCTTAATCACTCTTTACGGTCTCGTTGGGTGTTTACAGCGGCTGGCTGACTTTGACACAAATAAATTGAATAGTGTCACTTATTCAGCTTAGTGATCATTAGCCACATATGACCATTAGGCCTATTGGAAGTCAGACTTTTCTTGCCGGCTGAGCAACACAAATACATCGCAGCGTATGGAGGGCTGACATAGGAGGAGTGAGAGTTGGAACGAGTGACACCCTGTCAGAGATAACGAGGTGGCAGAGATAGAGAGGAAGGGATGGAGGAGGATACAGAGAGAGAGAGAGAGAGAGGCAGAGACGCCGCGATGCGCCTCAGCCTGCGACAACCCTCAGCTCAATATGGCCGCCCACACCAGCCGTCTGATTTGTTGACAAATGAGTGGGAGAGGTGTCAGTCAGAGCGGCGCGCCGGGAGAGACGCTCCTCATTACTCCCGGGGATAATTGCCCGACGACGCGGGGGCACAACACTCGCCTCGGAGGGGGAGGAGGGGGGGAGCCGGGAGTCAGGGAGGCAATGCTAGGCATGATGGGAAATCAAACCCCCTCAGTGGCGGTCGCCAAGGGGAGCGCCTGACAGATGAAAGGGACCAGAGGAAGACAGAGAGAGAGGAAAGAGAGCACCCAAAGGCTCGGCAGATCAGAGGGGGACACCATCGAAAATAATGACAATGAGAAGGGGGGAGACGGGGAAGGCAGGAGAGAGGGGGGGAGAGAGACGCCGATACCGGCTCTCATACATATCACCTAAAGGAAACTTTCATCCCACACATAAAGGGCGGCAGCAGGGACGAGTTGTCTTAAGAAAAGTTTGGATTGTGTGTCTCTATGCATATGTGTGTGTCTTTGTTGAAACTTGCTGATTTTGTCGCCGGTTGGTGGCTGAGTGACAGGGCCAGGGAGGCGGAGTGGCAGCGAGGAATCTCAATATGGAATTTTAATAAGGACAGGAAAAGAAGAGATGGCAGCCGGCGTGCTGGTGTGAGAGGTGTGTCTGTCTGACAATGTTTGCTCTGTGCACTCGTGCATGCGTGCTGCTCACCTCCTGATTTTGGGAATCTCATTTGGGGAATGTTGACAAGGACAAAAGACGGGTTGGAACAGAACACGGGGAGCATCTCTCCTCCAAAAAAAAAAAAAAAAAAAAAGAGGGAGGAAAAATGGATTCATGCACATTGGAAGCTGCTTTTCCAGCTTTATCCAATTAGATTGGAGCTCAGGCAAACTAAGAGCTTTAATGCAATTGAGCTCCCAGCACTTTTCTAAGTCTGACATACACTTGTTCCTCTTGACTGGGTAGCAGACAGTCACTTCAGGACCAAAAGTCTTAAGTGTTAAGCTTGAAATCTTCTTTGGGCGGGAGAGTGTCGACTGCTCGCAGACTGCAGCAGCGACGGCAGCGATTCTCACTGAACTGTACCAGAAAATCCGACTTTTATTCTTTTAAAGTTTTCTTCATTAGTGAAATTACAACGTGTGTGAGCGCTGCCGGTTTGTGGCGGCGACGCACGATGCTGCTGGAGGTTTAGGATCAAACGCAGAAGGTTAACAAAGTGTGAATGCACATCAAAGCATCTTTAAGAAACACTTTTGCTTTCTGAGAACATTAACGTCCATTTTCTTGAGTTTTTCACCAACTGACTTGTGAGTGGTGCAGAAGGATCTGCAGGAATGTTGTGGGTCAGTCTCCAGGGGATCTGCAGCTCCTCTCAAACCTTCTTGTCAGTCCAGACGACAAGCAAACTTCTGGGCACCTTCTTGCCAGCGGCCGCCTTCCCCTCTCCGTCCATTTAGTGTCTTTCTTCTGTCGATTCTCCCTCCCAGACTCGCCTCTGTTTTATCAGGGAAGGTCTGAGGCACACGGTGTGCTCTGACAGCTGTTCAAACAGCCACGCTCGCTTTCAAAGGGCAGATGTCTTCACTGGAGCGAGTCATGCTTATTTTCCTCGGGGAGATGCTTTCCGCCGCAGGCCTGAGCTGGAACTAAAATGGTCCTTTACCAGAAACATGAGTTGGGAACCCGGAGGAGTAGAGTGGCAAAACACGCCACGGCCAGAAGCTGTGTGTGTGTGTGTGTGTGTGTGTGTGTGTGTGTGTGTGTGTGTGTGTGTCACAGTGGTGGCAAAGCTAAGTGCGAGCTGTGATAACTGGAGCCAGATGTTTGAGAGCCCCTGTGTTGTGATGCAGCACTTAAACGTCCAACTGGTGGATGTTGCTGTCAGAGAAATACTCAATCAGTTATTAAACTTTTTAAATCTTTAACTTTCCCCCTCCACAACTTTAATTTCTTCTTCCTTTTTTGAGAAAACGACCGGCAGTCTGCTTTACAGTAGTGATATTTACAAGCACGTGCTCACACTTGCGTGCTCCGACATGAGCTGAAATGCATCGAAAACAGGATGAAACGTGATTTCACATGACAGATTACGACATTTTGCAAATTTGGAGAAAACTGCCCGCTGGCTGACACCCACTGTAGCAGCGCCCGAACCCAAAAAACACATTTTATAAGAAAGTTCTCAGAGCCAACATATAAAAAGACCACTAAATGCACAGCAACATGCCTATAAATTACACTCTGGAGTTATGTTTGTTTTCCTGTGATTCATTTTAAAATTACAAAGTCAACCTATTGAACTGTCGTGTTTTGTTTTTTGCTGTTTGAGAATAATCCGGTCGAAGTCGGTGCTAGTTTTTTATTTTTTTTAACATCACTTTGGTTTTGCAAATATTGCAGCGATTATTCATCAGCTGTGTGAGTCTCTGTGCAAACACTGAAAGGCTGAATCTTGTCTGCAAGTGTTTAATCTGACGTCGAATATTCGAGATGAATTTTGCCACATCAGAACCAGAATCCTTTGATTTAGGCGACTCCACTCACCGGGACAAGTAGGCTCTCACCAAAACTTACACCTGAGCGACGAGAAATCCTTCGAGGAAGTTAATAGAGGGGAAACATTTAAGCGTAACACACACACACACTGAGGATTCTCCACCAGATGCGTCGAGTGGCCAAGTGTCCTCCACGGTCGGTTATTCATGGGTTGTTAGCGCACTAGTGCAGCTGGAACAGAATCAATATTACATAGATTCATCTTAGATTTGGCACATGGATTAGCTCGGCGGTGAAGTTTGAGATGGTTCCAGACGCGGCTTACGCGAGTTTGTTGTGTTTACATGAATAGATTTTTTTTTTAAAGGAAATTTCTGCTGTGAACTGAATTAAGGAATGGTTTTGAGATTCTAATATCGCGGAGTTTGCAGGTATTCGTCATTAAACAGGAAAAGTTTCCACCAAGCGACGCATGTTTGTGCATATTTTTGTATGTGTGCATGTAATCTGTATTCTATATTCGCGCCTCGTGCACACACTGGAGCCGTGTGCGCTGATTTGATAACAGCGCCGTGTGTTTTGTGTGTAGCTCGTCGTTGACGGCTGCTCGTATTGAGTGGAGCTTCCTGTTGAAAGACACAGTGTTTACATCCCCCTCGCAGACCGCAGGAGATCAATAGCAACCACTCGATGCTCATGCATACACATATAGTATCTGCTGCCTGCTATTATTCCCAGTGTGTATACTCCTTATCAGGCGGACTGGCATGTGCGCTCCATGCACCAGCAGCCACACTCACCTTATGCCTGTTTTTCTTTTTTTTTTTTTTCATGCTCCGTTCGCTGTGATTTTGTGTTTGCGCGTTCTGTCACGAACAAAGTTTATTGAGAAAACTGACGTAATGTGGCAATAAGAAGGTGCAAACACGAACAAGGCGACTGGGAAATGTTGGCACACAAACCTGGAGGTAAATTTAACACAGACAGGAGGAAAAAAAATGTTTTATAAGCACATTTAGGACCAACAAATGATTTGATTAACTAAAACGAGGAAAAAAATGAATGTAAAAGTCAAAACATAGGATTCCTGTTATCACCTGAAAGCAACACACTGTGTGTTTTTGAAGTGGCAGCTCTGTTGCTGACCACACTGGTGGTTCTTGTTCCTGATTTTCGGCACTCGGGGAGGAAGCATTACAATATTAATGACGGTTGTGTTTGATGTGAGAGCACGCCGTGGTCGACTGTTCCCCCTCCTGTTGTGACGCTAGTTTGTTCTCCTAATGTTCTCCCAAGTAAAAGAGGCTTTCATCCTGGCAGGAGGGGAAAGTCTC
The DNA here is from genome assembly GCF_000690725.1 of Stegastes partitus. Classification (NCBI taxonomy): domain Eukaryota; kingdom Metazoa; phylum Chordata; class Actinopteri; family Pomacentridae; genus Stegastes; species Stegastes partitus. Next base: position 45,158 of record NW_007579347.1, on the reverse strand, counting down.
CTCAGCTTTTTTTTCAGAAGAGGGGAAGTTTTTCATCGTGCGTCGACTGTGTGGTCCCGCGTGTTTTTGAAAACGTGTGCATCTTCGGAAAGTGGCTTCGGACCACACGGCTTGTCAAAGAAAGACGGAGGTTCCTACGAGTCTACCGGCGGGCTTTTACAGTAGCGGAGGGAAGCAGTTTGACCATCAGCACCTGTCAGACGGTCAACAGAATGTTCCACCGAAACACGAGCCATAACATTTCTCGTAGCCGCCGCGTCCTCCTGCTGTGATCGGCCCACACGAGCAGCGCCGAGAGCAAGGCTGGAGGAAGCCGGGAGGCAGAGAGGGAGAGACAGAAGGTTATAATGAGTGCAGGGCTCAGGGGTTGTTAAAACAGCCGCTTTGTTTTAACAGAGGCCATCTTTCCTGCCTCCCCTCCCTCCGTTTTCCCTTCTTCCTACTTTTCCCTCCGCGCACCTGATCGACCTGCATCATAGTCGCCTCTGATCTCACATCAAAGACCCGGTTACATGTGTGTGCGTAGAAAAGGCTCGCGGTAGTTCTCTAGATTGAATCCCACGTTGGTAACACACACACACACACACACACACACTCACATCCTCCGTTCCGTCCCCGGAGTCTAACAAATCAGTCAGGCAGATATGGAGGGCAGGAAGGCCAAACTCTGGGGTTAAACACATGCTGCCGAGGAGCAGCGCAGACAGACAGCGAGACCACACCGATCCTGCCGGCACGCTCGGATGGCGGCCAGGAATCCACACATACATGCATTTATATATATATAATATAATATACAGCGTGTGTGTGCGTCTGGTGTCACACGCAGACCTCATTACAGCATGTCAATTGTGCTTGTTGCAAGTCTCCCAGCTGTGGAGGAGCTCGACAGAAGCCGATACGTCAAAGACACACCAGGCGTGATGGTTTCACATCCCGAACACGCGACGCCTCGGAGGCAGCCGATAATCAAATGTGCCACTTTTTGTGTCATTTTTTAACCCAAAAAAATAAAAAAATTGTGAATAAAACGAAGACGTCTTTAGGGAGTTGCACAAGTGTCATTCAACAGTTTTACTCCAAAGTGAGTTACAAAATTTTCCACTTGTAAAATGCAGTTTTACAGATGTTCATCGGGGGATTGTTTGAGGAAAAGTGCCGTAAATGCAACGGAGGCTCGTCTTGTTACTCTGTTTTGAAGGCATTATGCTGTAACAGAACTCTTAAACTGCTGCCTTAAAAATTAACTACAAATTCATCTTATGAGTCATCAAAGTGTTAAACTTGCCAAGTTAAATTAACCAAACTTTAAGTTAAATAGACTTAAGATATCAAGCTGAATTTACTCTCCAGTGATTACAGACTTGCTTTCCTTTCACATTTTATTAATTTAAGGAGTTTCTTCTTCATTTTAACTTTAAAAACTTACAGCTTCACCTGTTTAAGCCTTTTTTTTTTTCAAGTGAGAAGACAAATTTATGTGCCGGCTGCTGCTGCTACAGGGATTGAATTCGGTACTAACCATAACCTAGTTTAAAATGTATTAAAGACAGCAAGTTTCCATCGTGTCTGTTCTCTCAAACTACTTTGTTTATTATAAACTTGAGTAATAAGTTCAGTAAAGTTTAAGTTTAAACACCTCAATCCATAAGAACGCATGTTTTTAGGTTTTAAATTAGGCAGAAATGAACAAATCTTAATTATGTACATGAAGTAAACTAGAAAATATGAGTTGATTTTGACTAAATTCCTTTATGTTTTATACGTTTTTACACTCAGAACTGGGACACAAATGAGACCGAGAGCAGCCTGGTGCACAGAAAGTTGGGGGTTATTTGACCACGTGACAGTTCAAACACACACAGGAAGCCCGACAGATTACTTACACATGCATCCTAAAGACCCTCTGATCGATTGAGTCACTTCCAGCGGCGCTTAACTGTTTCGGCAAACTCCCACCGCTGCCCGCGCACCTCTTCCTTAAAGGTCAGAGTTTGCGGGGACTGACCCCTCACCCCGCTGCGTCGGGGCGTAAACACTCCCCCAATTCTCCTCGGAGAATAGCTCTGGGTCGGAGCCATAAATCACAGCTCTGATAATTGGTAGGAAAACAGCAGTCCAGCAGTATATAACCTTTTACGTGTCGTCTCAACTCTTTATTATGGTGCTAATGAGTGGCCGCGGATCAGGGTTAGAGCCGCGAGCCAAGAGGGTGCAGCGGGAGGAGGAGGCGGGGGTTCACCTCAGTAAAACACCAGCGGCTACGACTCACACACAGTGCACACGTATAAATACATAAACACAGGAATTCGCTTCACTGGAGGGCAGGAAGGGCTCGCAGTGAAGGATATGCGCGTATGCAAACACTCCCCGGCGCACACATGCATATGCAAACACTGGCAGGCTCAGCAGTGTCCATTACAGGCTGCCATTAGTATGGAGATTGTGCTAATTGTCCCCACAGACCACACAGGCGGCGCTCCGCAGAGCCCGCCGAGGCTCTGTGAGGCCGAGCGTGAAGCAGCGACTCTTCACACATCCCATTGTCTCGGTCGTGACCCTATTAGTGCAATTACGAATCAATCACCGAATGATTACGGGATACATGCTGGGGATTGTTTCGATGCAAATGGCTCCATTATGGCGCATCGAGTGGTTATTCTGCTGCAGCTGAGGCCGCTTTACCTTAAATAACACCTGGCGGATAGAAATCAACCTGAGAGCCAGTCGAAGGGAGATTATCAGACGAGTTTAAAGGTGGAGCTATCTCCTTACTGGGATGTTCAATAATATGCAGTCTGGTTTTCACTACATGCTTTAAGGGTTTAGGTTATTAATGCAAAATGTTTTATGATCGTGTCAGTGTCACACACGTCTTCGCCTGATCAGATTCCAGTGCTGCTGCTAAGAGTGAGATTGAAACGTGCATGAAAAATATACGTGGATGTTCTTTTAAGCATAAAACTGTTCAAAAATAAACAACTTATTGATCCCTTTCCTGGGAAATTTGCACATTTCAGCAGCTCAAAAGACAAAACCAAACAGGGAAATTGAACAACAAAATTTGAATGAACCTGAACAGAGACTAAAATACGCCGTGTACACCTTTAACATGTATGACATGGTGGATATTTGTAGCCATAATTGTAAGAAACACATATTGTGTGCAAAAACAGACTTAAAAAGTTTGGAAAAGTCGATTAATATGACTGCATGTGGGAGGAATTACACACAGGAATTAGCATCAGTTAATTGGACACTGCTAGTGTCTAATTTGTAATTAACCCAAAAAGTATTTCTCCATTTAATGCTCTGAAAACAGAATTAAATGTCAATAAATGCAGACAAACGTGACACATTACTGACCATGATTCTGAGACAGTGAAGTACACGTGATAATGAATTATTAAAATATTACACATATAAAGTTGAAATCTTGATATTGCTGCTTTAGAACATCTCTTCTAGTTCGACCTGTGTTCTATGTTGTGCTGCTCTCACCGTTTAAACTTCAAACATGAACGCTGTAGCTCATGTTTTAGTGTAAAACCCGTCCTGCCGTCTGGCTAACCGACAGCGTCTGTACCTTCTTCTAACCGGACCTCTCTGGACTCGTGGCCTCGGCTCTGGCTGGCCCGGCGGCTGCAGAGGGTCCGGGCCTCGTTAGCAGCCGCTCAAAGCTCCCGATCAGTCGAGTCGAGGAGACTGAACCGTGAGCGTCGGTGTGACCCGCCGAGCGAGAACACAGGGGAGAAGATCTATCCCCGCCGGCGCTGCCATCGGCCTCTTTGTTCTCTGGTGTTTGCTGACAGGGGGATCGGAGGGGCGTATTGACGGAGGGGCTGCGCTCACCACGGCTACACACCGCCGCCGATGACAAACGCAAACACTTAGACGCACCAGAAAGGAGCAGAAAGCATCACGGTGTGCGGACGTTCACACTCCTGGACGTTTTCCCACCTCATGCATCAGCTCCGTCCATCTCCGGTCACGTTAAAGCCCAGTTTGTCTTTTTCCTCAACAAGCCATCCGAGTTCAGGAGTTGAATCCGTCTGCTGCTGGGAAACCGACACACAGCAACAGAGACAACAGCAGCTACTAGAGTTTTATTTACTGCTCACTTTATCTGCACTGTAAAACCTAAATGATGCAACGGATCACAGCGCTGAGGCAACGCGCACAGCTCTGCAGATTCTGCAGGAATAAAAAAAAAAGTGTGACCGTCTAGTAACAGAATCGAGTTCGACAACCCCGGAACAAAAAGAGAGAAACTTTATGGGGCTTCTAATGTTTTGTTGTGGTTGTTTTGCACGTTCAAGTTTTCATTCTAGATCTTGTTCTGAGTCTGGAATCAACATAAAAACATCCAAAAACAGCGAGAAAGTGCTTTTCTACCAGAGGTGCACGCAAAAATCAAGGTTTTCAAGGAAATACAAAACATTAAACTGCTTCTTTTTTCCCCCTTTTTGCAACTAAACACTAATTTGCTGAACAGACTACAGCTGGAAAAGTCTGTAATTAGTGCTGCAGCCTACTACATATCCAATTTAAGAAGATGAACTGCGCTTAAACCGAACTGTTGCGGACGGCAGATGTTTGATCCGACAAAGAGCTGCTGAAATGTGCACGACAGAAAACTTTCAAAGCCGTGTATGATCTTGTTAGACCCAGTTCTTTTGTTGAAACAGCTCCAAGGAATAGTTGGAGAGAAGTTCAGGTCTCAGGTTAAACAGTTTATTCAGGTCACAGGTAAAGTTTTACAGCGCTGGATTCAGAGGGACAGAGAGTGCTCTCATGTCCAGCTGAACTGAGATTTTTTCGGTTCCAGGTTACAGATATCTTCTTGGGCTGGGCCTGCCCCGAACATAGATAAGACTTGTGCGCTACCGAGTTTAATTGGCCAGTTACCAATGGCGTGGACAGGCATACTTCTTCTGCGCTCTGTCCACGTCCTTGACATTTAGCAAGCAACATGTGTGGATGTTGTTGGTACGGCGTGTAGCTAAAGTAGCAATCGTATCTAATAGAAAAGAAGAATTTCTGCTGTCTCCAAGTGTGCAAACCGGTTCTTACCGGACACATTATCTTCAAGGACATAAGCTCAGCACAAAATACAAACTCAGAATACATAATAACTTGAATCTTAATTGATTCTAAGAACCATAGGAATCATGGAAAAATACAGACTCAAAACACATAATAGCTTGAATCATACTTAATTATAACAATCTCATCTTGTCGCCAACTTGGTCTGGAGGCTGTTAAAACGTCCCGAGGAGCTGAGTTTCATTTATTGCATGACTGGTGTTAACTTTAAGATAATGCAGTTTTAAATGAGTTAGCAACACTCGATCATAGCTGAAGAAGCTTTTGTGTGTCTTAGTGCATCGCTGCTGTAGTTAGCTGAAGAACCGACGTGTTCCCAGAAAGCAGAATTTATTAATAGTGGAGGTTCTGGCTGCACTCAGCTACCAACATGTGGTCCTTTGCTAAAGTTTCAAATTAAGTCGTGCACGTGGCTGCATTTGAAAAGACAACTTATGGTACAAACGTTTTCTACTTATTAAAAAAAAACCTCAACCTGCAAGATTTCTTTCTGCATTTTCTACACGATGAGTGACAAGATCAGCGTTTAGGATCTCCCCCTCTGCCTTTGTGTCTGCGTGTTGCTTGAAGATAAGCTGCTCAATCATCTGTATCTTTCCTCCGTGTGGAGATTAAAAACAAAAAAACAACCCGTCGTCATCTGCGGTAATTGTTTGCTCATCCAGGCAGACACAATAACATCCTTTAGGAAGTGTGACTAACCCAAACACAGGTGCATCACACCGTCCAGGTGCTCGTTACTGGCGTTTTTCTGACAGTATCAGATGTTATCAGGAGCCAGATGAGGGCTTATCTCTGATGATGCGCCACCGATTGGGAGGCGACCAGAAAGATTCAACAGGTCGTCGCCATGCGGGGCCTTTCTCGGGTCTCAAACCGACACGCTGCCCGAGGAGAGCGCGGCGATCCAGGCGCTCGTTTGAAGTCTCTCTGGAGGTTTTCCGCCACTCACCTGCGTCGCGTGAAGTGCATGTGGGACAGGTGTGTTAGAGGAAAGCAGGTGGTGTGTTGTCGCTGTTAGAGGACAGTGTGTGTGTGTTTGATGCATGAAATTACGGAGAATCAACATTAATTAGCTGCAGGTCGGAGTGGATTCTATGACTTCCTCAGTGTGGATTTCTAGCTGCTAAAATGAGACGTTTTCTGTCAGTTTCTAGAATTAAAAAACAGCAAAAGCTTCTCCGTAAACTCACTTTGCATCCTTAGTTTCTTTTGCTGCTCTCACCTGAACTTGATCCAGCAGATTTCATGGCCTCCCGTCGAACCTCGGCTCATTCACGACAGCATCCTGACTTATTATTTCGAGGACGCTTGGATCGAATGTGAGAACTTTTCACCTCCTGCTGCACGGTGAAAACCTGCTCCTTCTGTATGGCAGCTTCTCTGACATTTCTTACCTTCTTTCTTTCTTTATTTTTTCCCCCCTTGTCATATGTATTTTTACCATCTTTTTTATCTGTATGATTTAGTTTTCCAACAAGAAAAAAAAAAAGCCAATGCACACGGCGAACCCACGAGAACACATGCAGTCACGAACGCATGAGAACAAACAGCATATCAGAAGAAAAGCACATAAATTAGAAGGCTTGGGGGAAAACGCTGATCCTCGGAGGGCTGTTTAAACTTCCTGCAGCAAAGCAAGGATGGAGAACAAAGTTTTCTTGAAAAGCTTCAGAGCAAACGTGAGTCTTTCAAGCTAACGGACAACCAACAGGTCATCTGAACTGAAAAAAAGAGAATTATTTGTTTAATGTAAATGAATTGCTTAAGTTAAACCAACTGACTCCTCTCAGCTCAGCATCGCTTCATTTTCCGGAAAATCAACTGGAAGTTTCCAATTTTTCCAACTTTGCTTCGCCTGAGAATAAAAATGTCAAACGTGATTTTGTCATTAAACTTGCTTTTCTTTCCTTTTCTACTAGTTTTTGCACTTTTGCTGAAACTAGAACATCGGTTCTAAGTGACAAAGTGTGATTTAAAGCATCCACAGAAGTAAAGCAGAAAGATAAATGACATTTATTCCAAATAGAACTTTAATTCAAACACTTTTTAGTGGAGGTTCTATTGTTCCCCAGTGTTTCAGCAGAATCACCTCATTCTTTGCTTTTTTTTCTGCTCAGTTTCTTTCTCCTTTTCTTTCCCAGCGAACTCGTCTGGAGTCTTTATGACAGGAGTAATGTCGAGAACAGTTTAGCCGAGCGCCTTTTTTGTTACACGCTGTAACCGTTCTAATAACTGCGCCGCGACCTCTCACCTCCATCTGGGAACCTCGTCTGAATTTTTCGGAGCCTCGTGCACCTGACAGCAGCAGCAAGAATGTAGTTAATCTGCTCGTTTTTTCTTTTTGCCTCGCTGGAAAAATGCGTCGACTGCTGGTGGACGTCTTTGCTGGTTTCTTAAAAAGTACCAAATCTGCAGCGTTTGTTCAGGAGCGTCAAACAGACAGATTTCATGTGTCTGTGATGCAGTTTTTGTTTCTCTTATTCATTTTTAAGGAACTTTAGATTCGCTGTTAATGATTTGAGGTTCTCCTGCTGACTTAGAAATGTGATTTAGCTGCACTTTGGTGGATTAATTAGTTCAAAGTCGTTATTAGTTGCGAAAGTGTAAAAAAAAAAGCTGAGTTAAATCGTCTCAACTTGAGAAGACAAGTTCAATAAATTTGAGATATTAAGTTGAATCAACTAGTTGTTCTTCGTTCTCAACCTTCTTCCTTTGTGTCATGTAACACCGTGGAACATTGAGGGAACGTTTTGTACATTCTATAATGTGTTCTCTCGACAGTATCCCTAAAACATCCCCAGAACATTACAGGCAGACTGTTCCATCTTTGTTGAAATGTCACATTACAGGAATATCGTAGAAAGAGCGTTCTGTCGTCGGAGAACTCGACAACATCTTGAAAACATTTGTACACCGTGGAACGTTGAGGGAGCGTTTTATAGATTCTATAATGTGTTCTCTTGAAAATATCCCTAAAACATCCCCAGAACATTACAGACAGACCAGCTCCACCTTTGTTGAAATGTCACATTACAGGAACGGATAACAGCTTGAAAACGTTTTCCAAATGTTGGTTTGAGAACGTTGTTCCTTTGTTGCCATGGAACATTGTGAGAACATTTTATAGAAGTATGTTAACAAGAAGGCATTTGTTCCACCTTTAATAAATAAGTTTATAAAACGGAGATTATTTTTTAAATGTTGGAAAATATTCTTCCTTTGTTTTCGTCAAACGTTGTAGGAATGTTTTATAGATTCTAGAGTGTGTCCTCAGAACATTTGCTGCCTTAAAAATGTGATTTAGCTGCACTTTGGTTGATGAATTAGTTTAAAGTCATTGTATTAGTTGCAAAAGTGTAAAACTAGTTAAATGATCTTAAACAAACTTAAGTTGAATCAAATAGTCCCACAAACAAACTTGCGTTCTTTTTATGTTTTCTAAGTTTGAGGAGTCGTGTTTTAAAGTTTTTAAGTGGTCCTAAAATAAAAATTAAACATTTTAAGCTCAATTAACTAGAAAAAAGCAAATTGCACATAGTTAAATTAAACAAACTAGAAACGATAAGTTGATTTTGAGTAAATTTCAGGATGTTTTATCCTGTAGAGACAACAGTAAAAACATTTTTTCCTGTGTTTTGTGATGCTGCTATAAGAAAATGCCATGAATCTGACTCTAACATGTATTTTTATTGTAAGAACTCTTCTTTTCCGGCTGCGCTGCTGTTGTTTGAGCTGTAATTAAACTCTTGACTGAGCTCCGCGCGCTGACAAAGTGTTTGTCCACGACTGTTTGGAAAAGTCGAGCACTTGCATGCAACGGAGCGATCTCCTCATTTTCTCCCTATTAAGCACTAATTGGGAGAAAGAGCGAAAGGGGAAATGAAAATGAGCGATGTGATGAGGAGACGGAGGAATAATAAGAGAGAGAGAGCGGCGGGCAGAGAGAGTATTAATGTGTATTAATCAGTGGGCCGGCTAATCGTGATCTGTATTTTTGGAGCCGATCTAATTTGGCTCTAATGAGGGATTGTGATCTGTCTATTAGCTTCTTGATGTCTCTCTGTCACTCTGCTGTTCCTCAAAGCCGCCGGAACCGAGACGATCCAGCGGCGAGGATTTAAAGCTCCGCGCATGTTTACATAAAAGAATTATTAAAAAAACATCTAGAAATGTCTCTATTCCAAAAACATTCTCAGAAAGTTCTGCAAAGTTCTGTTAGTGTTTTAAGCAAGAAGTTTTCTCTCAGTTCAGAGAACGTTCTAATGATGTTTGGTGATAGCGTTGTTGGACTGCTGTACTCAAACGTTCTCAAAAATACGTCCTTTGCCACCGTGTTCCACAAGAGTTGATTCTATGATGTGTTCCTGCAACAACATCCTCAGAACACTGGAGGAGGAAGAACGTCGTATAAAGAACGTTCTGTCATCGGAGGTCTCGATAACATCTTAGAAACGTTTTCTGAATGGACGTTCTTTCTTTTATTGCCATGGAACATCGTGAGAATGTTTTATACGTTCTAACTTATAAATATCATATTGCAGGAACGACTTACAAAGAATGTTCTGTCATCGGCGGTCTCGATAACATCTTAGAAACGTTTTCTGAATGGACGTTCTTCCTTTATCACCATGGAACACTGAGAATAGTTTATATGTTCCACCTTAAATACATCACATTGCAGGAACGTCTTACCAAGAACGTTCCGTCATCTTGATAACGTCCTAAAAATGTTTTTCGAATATTGGTTTGAGAACGTTCTATGATGTGTTCCCCCAACACAAAGGCAAAATGTTCTACCTTTAATAAATCACATCACCGGACGTTCTGTCTTCTGAGGCCTTCATGACATCTGGAAAACACTTTTCAAAAGTTTGTGTGTGTGTGAGTGAATGTGTATGTGTGCACGGAGAACATTGTTCATTTGCGTTATTGTGGAAACAGAACTCTCCATAATGGGTTCCCTTAACAGCATTCCCAAAACATTCTCAGAACATTTCAGGCAAAACGGTCCACCTTTGGGAGAATATCTCATTATAAGAACGTTTTGAAAAAGATTGTTCTGTCATCGGTGGTCTCGATGACATATTGAAAACATTTTCCGAATGTTGCAGCAAGAACATCTTTCTGTCCTAACAAGAACGTTCCACATCTCCAGAACATTTCAGGAAGAAGGTTCCACCTTTGTCAATATATATCACATTACAGGAACGTTTTCTACAAATGATCGGTAACATTTGGAAAACATTTGTTGACTGTTGTTTGAGAACGTTCCTCCTTTGGTTTAATAGAACACAATGCGTGTTCCTGACAACATCCCCTGAATGTTAAAACATTAGAATGACTTCATAGGAGCATTAGTGGAATTTAAAATATTCTTCTTTGAACATTTGATTAAACGTTTTCTTTAAAATGAATAGAATAACAATAATAAGTTATTAGAACATGGAGGTAATGTTGAGTAATGTTGTGGGAACGTTTCCTGCCATCACCACTTATTAAAAGTCGACTAATGTCACCGTTTTTGTGCCAGTTTACTTAAAAATGTAGATTTTTCAACAGTCTGCAGAAGCATCTTTGTGTTTTTCAGCCTGAAGAGGACTTTTTAGTTTAGAGGTGGTGAAATTTTGTGAGCTTTTTTAACGTCCTACCCGACTGTACAAATCCTCACACGTTCACCTGAGAATAAACCCTGTGTGGAAGCCCGGGTCCTGTCAGCGTGATGCAGTGTGACAGAGCTGGATGTCTCAACATCTCAGTCTGTCGTACGAGTGCAGGTTTGCAGACATCAGGATGAGTGACAGTCCAGCGGTCCGCCGTCGGAGGCTTCTTGATCTAAAGCGACTGCGGCGACCGTGACAGCGTGTCAGGTCTCGATCTGGCATCTTGTTGCATGATCTCGATCGCTTTTGTGCGAGTTTCGGATTACGGATCATAAATGGCAGGTTTCACAGTGATACATCTGCTTTTCTGAACTCGTTATTGTCGGAATAAAGGGTTTCAGAGGAGACGTTTATGGTATGTTAGAGCCAATCTGAAAATTCAATTCGACTCGATCCTCCTGTAAAGCCTGAACCATGAAGTAATCACCAGAAAATTCTAATTTTTTGAGATTTGAGTGTTTATTAAACCTTCTGACATTTTTGTTTCTTCCTAAATATGACTTTTAATTTGTATCAGTTATGCTACATCTGGCATTTTTGCTCCATGAATTGCAGATCCATGTTGGATTATCTGTGCACTGCATGTGTCTGATTGTGTACGTCATGTTTTTCAGGCTGATGATGAACTTGGCGTTACAGGGTTAAGATATTTAGCACCTTATGCGCATTTTTTTTTCAACAGTTTGCACAGAAGTTTTCACCTAGTCACACTCTTTTTCTTTCAACCTTCTCCTCACATAAACACTTGTCAGTTCACAACCAGTGAATCTCTCCTCTAATTATCACGACTTTGATTCTTAGATTCACTTTGGATTTTCGATTTATTGGAAAAACCTTTGACTAAACAACACCGTTCAGACGAGTCTCAGCGTGCAACGTGTTTATTTTTTAAGTCTCAAAAGCCTTTTGGTGTCTGTAATCAACCATGACAAGACCAAAAAGAAAAAAAAGAAGTCTGTTAATGTTGTTATGGAGTAAAAACGCCTGTATATGGGAGGAGGTCAGGGTCGATGGAGGAGCCAAAACAATGTCTGACTTTGACAAAGCACGCTGCCGTTTCTTTTGTTACCTGATTCCTCTCTCATTGTCAAGCTTTTGTAACCAAAAACTCCTTAATAGGGTATCCAAACCACGATGTTTCCCCCCAAGCTGCCCAATCAAACTGTAGCTGCTGCACTATCACATCGTTAATCTCATATAAAACATAAAACAAGCCCAGAGCGATGACGTTGTCTTGACCATAGATGATATTGTGTGTATTTTGTTGTTTAGCTTAAAGACTATATATTGAAGCAAACCTCTAATTTTTCGTAAAACTGCAGGAATAAAGTGGCTTTTTTAACCTTTTAATTGGAAATCATTAAGCTTAGTGCTGCTCCTGGAGAATAACACTGTAGAATATCAGCCTTATTATGTGTTATAATCAGATAAAGTAGGGTTTTGTAGGGTTTTAGTCCTTAATTTGTAAGTTACTCAGCTAGAAGCACCAGAAAAAACACGCCAACTATAATCTTTATCACTAGGAAGCACTTTGGAGCTGTTGTCCTACACGTGCTGTATAAATAACGGTGACTTTACTTGACATATTTCTTTCAATAGAGGCACAGATATTTCCCCGTGAGGTCTCGTCTAAGTAGCCTCATTTCGGTGCAAACGGCCAAGGACGGTGTTAACGTTTCCCCCTGACTTCCGCTGCCTCTCCGTCCAATCTGGAAGTCACTATCAAAGATCATTGAGCCATGCATCTCAATGAGGAGCAGATTGATTGGTTGGACCGGAGCGCAGGCAGCGTTCGATCTCTGCCCTCGGGTCCCGAGGAGGGAAACGCGTTCACATGGACGCCGTCGCTCAGCCGGCGAGTCCACTCTCCATCAACCAGATGATTGTTCGCACGCATGCCGAGCCACGCCCGCCGCCGCCGGGACAATCGCAGCCGCTAATGGAGAAGATGAGCGGCAGAAAGGAGGAGATATTCAGAGTTTGTGTGCTGATTGACCCGTGGTCAGAGAGGTTATGTCCATTGATCTGAGCGGCAGAAGAAAAGGGCTTTGGCCTGAGGTGCTTCAGAATGAGTCTATTTGGGCTTTAGGATTCCTGTCCATTCCCACCAGGAGCTTTTTCATCATCTGACCGTCCAGGACTTACAGCTGCTGTCTGCCGCTGTCCACGTAATACACAGAGCACTACAAAGGCCAAAGGCCAATCAATGCTCTACAACAGGTTGATACAGATCTTATTAGTCAATGAATGATCATTAGTGGTCTAACGAGGCATCGATCCGTGCCGGGGCCAAAGGTTGCGGTGGTTGTGGTGAGTGTCTTTAATACATTAAACACAATTGATTGCAGAGTGGGAGGGATATTTTGAAGGATGCAGGAATTAGATTGGACAGTGAGAGATGTGAGGTCAGGCCGGGAGAGGAGCTGCACGCCGATCGGTCGCCGAATGCGGTTAGGATCGAACGGCGGCAAGTTTTTATGTATCGCCGGTGCAGCAATTCTGCAATTAATAAAAAGCAGATATCTAGAAGTCAAAGGCAACTGGACGTGCTGTTTCAAAGGCTGGAGCAGCAGCCTTTGAAAGCTGAGGAAATGACTCTGCTCATAGCAGATGTGTTACTACAGGGCCTATTATGTTGCTCATTAAATACCCAACCTCTCAATAGGCCATTATTTCCCCAATAAAAAACAAACGGCGGCCTGCATACTTTCCCTTCTCCCCCCTCTGCTTCAGAGGTTAGCTCTACCTCACAGACGGCTAAAAACCCTGACTAATATCCTGCATGTGATGCTTTTAAATAGGAAGCAGGCCGCGGGACAGGGTGGGGTACAGGTGTGGCAGGAGCCAATGGCTTTTATAGCCTCCATCTCCTCTGAAAGCGTGCCAAGGACCTGCCTACTCAACCCACCGCTGCAGCGCTCGCCGCCAAGCGTTAACTCGGCTCCCCCCGCCAACCTCTACATGCCTACTGGTTATATAGAGTCTCTGCTTGTTACGGCTTTATGGAGGGATTTCTGATGTGCTTAGAGAATTGTTTGATGATTGGGATAATGATGCCATTTGGAGTGAGTTGTCTCAGCACTTTATCGCCAACGAACGCTGAGAACAACAGCCCACACACACAAAATAAAAAAAGGAAGGCGCTCCACATCCTCCCCTGGACGGCTGCCGTGTCGTCCTCTGCCATTCAAAGACGTCCGATCCTGCTCGCGTCAATCAGAATTACACCACGTCTACAGGTTTGTCACCGGAGGGACGTTTGTCACCACGTCTCCCCTGCAGAACAGCCTTTTCATGCCCCGGCATAATGTCAGCGGGTGACATCCAGGCCTGATGTGATGTGGCATTCACTAAAGGTCACGTTAGGCATCTCTGCTGCGTCTGCATCAGCAGAACTGGCAGCCGTCATATGGGCGCTGGCATCGGCCATTACCCGGGCCCTCGGGGGGACTCGGCGCTTTGAGGATTTGTCAGCAGGATTCTGATCTCTCTGTTTCGGTGACGGAGTCTGGAGCTCGGGACGGTCGCAGTCAGCGCTGACGGGGGAGCAGCAGAAACCGGCTTTGACCATCAATCATCGAACCGGAGAAGGAACAATGTGGGTTTTGGTTGGAAGAATGGAGTTTGCTGTCTTGTGCGCCGGAGAAAAAAAACACATTAACCTGTTTTTCTGGCAGCAAGAGTGCCAGAAAAATATGTGAACAACAAAACAAAAGCAAGACATTCAGAAACTGTTAAAAAAAAATAATGTGAAATTAATGGCAAATATTGGTAAAGTGGTGATTTTTTAAACTTTCGGCCTGCTTTTTTTTGCAGTCAACATGTAAATTAATACTTTTTTTCCTGTAATTTTATGAGATATTGTCTTTAATTTAACACAACAGAAAAAAAATTCTGTAAAACTGTTAAAATATTCATAATTTTCTAATCCTTAATATGTGTAATTTTTAAAATACCAGCAAACAATCAAGTGATATTTTAGATTTAAATACAATAAAAATTGTGTAATTTTAAAGTAAAAAATTGTGAAGTAATGAATTAGGCTTTCATTTATTAAAAAAAAACAAACAAAAAAACATAGACTTCTGAGGTAGACATTATTTAGGTTTTGGCCTGTATGGCTTCTGTGTAAATTAATACTTATTTTCTGTGAGTTTACTTGATATAATTTTTAATTCAACAAAACAAAGAAAATCTATAAAATAACAGTTAAAATAATGATCATTTCCCAATCCTTAACATACAGAATTTTTCTTGTAATTAATGCCAACATGTAAAATAATGCTATTTTTAAAAGATGATTTGAATAAAGTAAAAAACAAAAAAGTTAAATTATATAATCAATTTCTGATTATAAGAACTAATTAGGCTGTAATTGATTTACTTTTTTTGGCCACAGTTCTACCCTGCTTTCTTTTGTAAAATGTAAATTAATACTTTTTCGTTTAACAAAAAAGGGAAAATGTGTAAAACAACAGTTTAAAAAAATTAACCACCAAACCTTTTTAACACTATTTACAGTTAACATGTAGATTTTAAACAAAAATAATCAGTAGCTGTAATTAAACAAAACAGGCAGAATCTGTAAAATAACCGTAAATTATCCCAAAAAAAATGAATAAAAAACTTTAAAATAGCGTTTACATTGTGATGCTGTCGACAGCAGTGACAGAGTTTGGATGGATTATTTGCTCAAAGCGTGAATTCTCTCTGAGAGATAAGATAAGAAACTGTATTCCAGCATGTGTTTGCTTATCAGAGGGATTCTTTGCTGACAACAGAAACATGTCGGATCACTTTGATAGATTTTATAGCTGGACGTAAAATAAAGAAAGAAAGAAAGAACGGGCCACCAAACATTTAGTTTCACAGGATCTTAAATGTAAGAACTTCAGCAGAGCCAAAGTGCTCCCATGTGGCAGAAAATGGCAGCTGGACAAAAGGCGAGACGGTCAGCCGCGGAGGTCCTGAACCGGCGAGACACAAAGGCAGAGAAGGGAAACAATCAGAGCCAGTGAATCCATTAGGAGTCGGGCCAGTCGGAGCCAGCTCAGCCGGAGAGGAGCGCCGATCCGTCCGGGCCAGTTGCCGTAGTGAGGAGCAGTTAACAAGCCCCACAGGCAGCTTTTACTGCCCCTGTTGTGTCTCAGACCCCCCAGGCTGCAGGGGGCTGAGGCTGACTGATACTGACAGGGTTTATGTGGGCGGTGG
>NW_007579347.1:25588-28288 GCF_000690725.1 Stegastes partitus | reverse complement strand
ATGAGGCGTCATTTAAAAGACGACATCGGTTGTGTTTGATTGGAAAACCCCACAGCGAGGAGTCTGTGGTTCTGAAAACGTTCTGAGAAACTTCCGCAAAGTTCAAGTAATGTTTTTTATTTTACTTTCCTGAACGTTCCTCTTAAAGGCAGCGTTCTGAAAACATTTTCTGAATGTTATATTTGTAAAAAACGTTCAGAGGAATGGAGAACGTTTTCCAGATGTTGCATTGACGACATCCTTTTTTTGTCCTATTTTAGTTCGCAGACTGTTCCTCTTAAAACTTTTTCTGAGTGTTGCATTGAGAACATCCTTCCTCTGTGGAAATGTTTTATAGTAGAACGTTCTATAATTTAGTAAAAAGGTAAAATGTTTTGTCTTAACACATCCCATCATAAGGATGTTAAGGGACAAAACGTTCTCTTTAAAAAAAAAAAAAAAACGTCGTCATGTGAGGTCTCCATCACGTTTTTCGAGTGTTTCATTGAAAACGTTTGTCTTTTGTCATCACTGTGGAACAACATCCCCAAAACATCCTCAGAATATTACAGGCTAAATGTTCTACCTTTGTTAATATATTGCGGTAACAGAATGTTTTTATCAAGAACGTTCTGTCATCTGAGGCCTTGATAACATCTTGAAAACATTTTCCGAATGTTGCATTGAGAACATTTTTCCTTTGTGTCATTTTAGTTCACAGAATGTACCTTTTAAAGGCAGCGTTCTTTAAATGTTTTCCAATTGTTGCATTTAGAGCTCCCGTCCTTTGTTGTCGTGCAACATTGTGGGAATGTTTTATAGAAGAACTTTTTCAACAGCAGCATCCCCAAAACATCGTCACAATATTGCAATAAAAATGTTCTACTTTTGGTAATATGTCTCATGACAAACATGTTGTCGTCTCAGGCCTCGAGAACATCTCGAAAACGTTTCCTGAATGTTGCATTGAGAACGTCCTTCCTTTGTATCGTTGTGGAACAACGTATAGAAGCATGTTGAGTAGTGAGTTTCCTCAACAACGTCCCTTACAGAATTTTTCATCATCTTAGTTGTCAGTCACATCTTGAGAACTTTTTCCAAATGTTGGTTTGAGAATTTTCTTTCTTAGTTACCAGGGAACATTGTGAAAATGTTTTAGAGAAGAATGTTCTATATTGTGCAAGTGTTCTACCCTAAGTATATCTCATCACAGGAACGTTCTGCCTCGATACCATCCAGAAAACTTGGTTCCACAAAGGTGAAACATTCTTCCTGCAATGTTCTTAGGACGTTATGGGAAGGTTGTTGAGGTGCCACAGTGTAGAACGTTCTTCTATAAAACAGTTCCACAATCATAGGATGTTCTCAGTCCAATGTTTGGAGAATGTTTTAAGACGTTATCGAGACATTCAGGGACAGAATGTTCTTTGTAAGACGTTCCCTGTACTGCGATGTTTTAACAAAGGTGGAACATTCTGGCTGTTCTGTAGATGTTTTAGGAATGTTGTTGAGGGAACACAACATTGTTCTACTAAAGAAGAATGTTTGTGTCAGTATAACATTGAGCTTTGAGGATTTTAGGGAGCAACAGTTTATTTACGTCATCGTTTTTAGAACATCTTTAGTCTTCTGACCTTNGCAGGGGGGGATGGAGACGCGTAAAAAAGGTGCTCATGAACCAACAACTGTCACTTACGAGGGGCGAAGGAGCATCCAGCAGCACTCTTCTATCTATACGTCCCGACCTGCCGCCTCCCACGCCATTAAATGTGCTGTCTGTGTGGAGCAGAGGTGAAGGCTGGAGGTGGAGGCTGGAGGCTGGAGGCTGGAGGGTGGAGGGTGGGGGTGTGGAGAGGCTTATCCAAAAAGTGGACCAATAAAACACCTGAAAATCAAATCCCATTGCTCTTATCGCGGCGCCATTCGGAGACGTTATCTGTGCAGGTAATGTGGTTATAAATTCAATTTCAGCCCACAGATTTCATTGTTTACTGATGCCTGCTTGTTCCGGGCGGCGGAGCGCAGAAAGCTCGGGAACGCTCAATGCGTGTCGGGAAAAGTCATTTAGGCTTCCGCGAGGGGATGCAAAAAAGGCGAGGAGGAGGGAGGAGGAGGCAGGAGGAGGAGAGGGAGGGAGACCAGGAGAGCTGTCACTCTCCCAAGGACACCTGACTCTGCTTTCTATTTTCTCCCCCATGTTTTATTTAGAGGCCATTTTGTCCTATTTGGCTCCTCATTACGGGGGCTCATAGCTCAGCTGATGTCAGGGGACAGGGCCTGTCATGTCGCCGGTCCGGCGTGAGTCCAGCCGAGAACTTCAGTCCACTCTGGGAGAAGCTTGTTTGTTAAGGAAGAGTTAAATGCCACAAGATGTCATATTTTTTTTCCCCCCCGTCCTCTTGACTGTGAGAAGATGGGAAATTAGGTGCATGTTGCCTACTAGCTGTGTGCGTATGATTGATGGCTTTCAGGAGTAAATCACCTCATCTACTAGGTAAAATCTTGATATAGTGGAGCTGCTGGGGCTCCCAGCTGGCTGCTTATGGCGGTAATCCATCAGTGGGGCCCAGCGGAGCGAGCGGCCTCCTGGGTAATGTTCCTGCTGACAGCCTGTGATGTCAACACGCTGACAGCAGGAGGCCACGCGTCCTGTTTGTGTGTGTGTGTGTGTAACCTTATTTCACTCTCACTATCAGTGTGTGTCAATAGTACACGCAGGTC
>NW_007579347.1:0-24592 GCF_000690725.1 Stegastes partitus | reverse complement strand
TACTGACTGAACTCTTAACATTGATCAAAAAGTTGCTGAATTTTATTTTTAAAAAATCAAGATTTCCACACATGTACTCTTAGACATCAATCAAAGACGTCCAGTGTTTTTGTCATGAATCTTTAAAGTTTGTTTTGGCGATTTTTTTTGACTGTTTTGTGTCTTTAGGGCACAACAAATCAGCATCATACCTCTGTTTAGGTCTCTGTGATTCATAGATAATATGTATGCAGCCTCCTCATCACATAACGTCCTCTCATAAAGCTGTTCACTGCTTGTTGAGGCGACACAAACACATGCAGTCACGTGGTGCATGTATATATATATATATATATATGTATATATATATATATATGTAATGCACAACAGCTGCAGGCCTGTGGATGTAACTGAGCACAGAAATAAGAATTAAACGTGCAGCAGTTCTGCAGAGCTGCTGCTTCCACCAACCGCCTAAACTCTGTGTTCAGAGAGTTGTGTGGATTTTTCAGGAAGTACCTGAAATAAATGCAATCTACAAAAGTTTAAAAGGGGGAAAAAAATCACTCCTGCATGACTGACTAATAAAGTTTCTGGCCTTTTAAAGCTTTAGCTGAAGGAGGGAGGCTCGTGTGTTTTCTGGAAGCCCACGACGTCGTTTCTCTTCAGACCTCTGAGAGAAATCTTGTCCGATTTGCACCTTCTGTCCTCTAACGTCTCCTCCGTCTGTCTCTGCAGGCAAAGTGAAGGCTCTGTACGACGCCCAGGCCCCGGTGTGTCCGGTGTGCCAGGCCATGCTGCGACCAGGAGAGCTGCAGGAGCACATGGAGCAGGAGCTCACCAAGCTGGCCCAGCTGCACATCAGGTAGCAAGTTTTCACCACAAAACATCTGATTTCCTTCAAGTTTTCGCTCCGTCTCTTCGCCCATTTGTCATTTTTGCAGACTTCCTCTTCCGCTCAGCTCCCAGGTGATAATTAATGTCGACAGATTTTGCGTCCGGAGGCTTCGTCTGTCCTCAGGCGGCGTCTTCCATCACCTGTGCACGGTGTTTACAAGCCGCCTCATTGTTCCCTACATATTTCATATCGCAGCCCGCGGCCTCGAGGCGACAACTCGTACAGCGGGGCGGGATAATGTCCTGCTAATGGCGAAACACGAACACGGAGCGCACACACACACACAGATTACCTGCTGCTTAGACCCCAAGAATGATTCCTCCAATAAAGACATTACGCTCCAAATCTGCTTAAGAGCCGCTCCGTGGACAGTAATGGTTTCAAATTGAAGTCGGCCCGCGGGGACGTCGTGCATGTGTGAGTCTGCAGCGTCCGGGTGACAGACGTGGAGCGAGAGGCGGCACAACGAGGTTACACGGAGACTCGGATACGAAGCCAGACGAGACAAAAGCAGAAAGTTGTTCATGAGGCGTCATTTAAAAGACGACATCGGTTGTGTTTGATTGGAAAACCCCACAGCGAGGAGTCTGTGGTTCTGAAAACGTTCTGAGAAACTTCCGCAAAGTTCAAGTAATGTTTTTTATTTTACTTTCCTGAACGTTCCTCTTAAAGGCAGCGTTCTGAAAACATTTTCTGAATGTTATATTTGTAAAAAACAAACGTTCAGAGGAATGGAGAACGTTTTCCAGATGTTGCATTGACGACATCCTTCGTTTGTCCTGTTTTAGTTCGCTGACTGTTCCTCTTAAAACGTTTTATGAATGTTGCATTGAGAACATCCTTCCTCTGTTATCGTTGTGGAAATGTTTTATAGCAGAACGTTCTATAATTTAGTACAAAGGTAAAACGTTCTGTCTGAACACATCCCATCATAAGGATGTTAAAGGATAAAATGTTCTCTTCGTCATGTGAGGTCTCCATAACGTCTTTCGAATGTTTCATTGAGAATGTCCTTCTTTTGTCATCGTTGTGGGAACGTTTTAGAGCAGAACTTTCTCAACAACAACATCCCCAAAACATCCTCAGAATATTACAGGCTAAACGTTCTACCTTTGTTAATATATTGTGGTACAAGAACGTTTTATCAAGACCGGTCTGTCATTTGAGGCCTCGATAACATCTTGAAAATGTTTTCCGAATGTTGCATTGAGAACATTCTGGCCGTTCTGTGGATGTTTTAGGGATGTTGTTGAGGGAACACAACAACGTTACCACAATGTTCTCCTGAGGAAGAATGTTGTCAGTGTGACATTGAGCTTTGAGGATTTTAGGGAGCAACAGTTTATTTACGTCATCGTTTTTAGAACATCTTTAGTCTTCTGACCTTTGAGAAGAACATTGTGGGAACTGAAACAAAACTTCCTGCTGAAAACATTAGTAGAACTTTCTCAGAACATTGGGAAACGTTGCAGTGTGGTTTTCTATTAACCTCCTGTGTTCTGTCACCTGTTCTCTCTTCAGTGGTTCTGCGCTGCAGCACGACCTCCTCATACGGACTCCGAAGGTAAACACGGTTCCTAACTCTTCCTCACGTTCAGTCAAACCGTCGCCGTCGTCCTGCCTTTGACTTGTTTTCTTTTCTCCAGTCTTTGTCGCTTTCTCTGCATATCAAGCGTGAAGGAGGTTCTCCGTCTTTGCCTCCTCGACCGGCTGAGGAGGCCCACTCCGACCGGTACCAGGTAGGAGACGGAACCAAACCAGCGTCAGATTATCGAGGGTTTTATAGATTTACAGAGCAGCTAGATTGTACATGTGTGCGTATTTCTGCTGGTGCTCAGATTTCTCTTAAAGATGAGCAGCAAAGATACAAACAGTGCATTTGTTTAACTGTAAAGTTGGATTGTAATTAAGATATTACAGAATTAAAACAAATTAACTCAACCACAACACGTTCAGGTTTGACAGTGAGCAGAAACTACAGTAGTTGTGCAACGAATTCCTTCGTCTCAAGTTGTAAAATCAATAAAAATACCAGAAAACAGCCAGAATATTCCAGAATGTTGCTCCATCACCTGCTGCCAACACCAGGATTTGTACTCTGGATCATGAAAGTGAACTAAAACTAGATGATATGGAGGCAACAGCGTCGTGCAGCATCACCGGTTTACAGTGTAAAAGCAGGAAACTGCATTAGTTGAACTTGAAGGTTGTTCTATAATTAAGATTTTGCAGAATTAAAACAGAATAACTCAAATGCAACTCACATTTTTTAAAAATTAGAGGATTTTTCAGGCTCATACAGCTGATAAAAACCCAAATGACTCAGACATTTGCTCGCTAATTTTGTAGGTGGTCGTGCTGCTTCTGTTCCTTTAGTGAATTAAAACAGTTAACAGTAGTTAGAAACGTCTTGCAAGCTTGTAACGGTGCATCTGGAAGGTTCTATTATAATTAAGACACATGCATTTAAAAAAAAACAACAACTTATATATCTCTGCAATATTTAAAACTAAATATTATGCACATGATTCGTCAGGTTCCTGCTGCAGATAAAATCCTAAAGAATCACCGATATTTGTGCAATTTGTACACAGGAAGCTGCTATTGGCTAAACTGGAAGGCTGTGTTCTAATAAGGCATTACAATAACACAAAAAATCATAATTCAGCTGCAATACATTATATTTAAAACTAGCTTGTTAGTCAGGTTCATACTGCAGATAAGATCCAATTTTATTTGTGCATTCTGTACGTAAATTTAGCAAGAAGTCGCTTTTGATTGGAGTGCTGGTTCTGCTCATTTAATGCGTTAAATAGTGCATTTGTTTACCTCAAAGGTTGTATTACAATGAGGACATGTTTTAAAAAAAGCACGACTGCAACACATAATGTTTAAATCTGGATACATGCATGCAGATAAAATCCAAAAACACTCACTGACATTTGTGCATATTTAGAATTTTGCAGACTGTTGATGCCAAATTATGTGCGTTTAGTGCATTGAGACAGTCGGTTGTTAATCAGATACGCTTGTAACGGCGCATCTTCAATTATTGGAAGGTTGTATTATAATTAGGACGTTGCAGGAAAAAAGACAACACAACTCTCTGCAACACATAGTTTTTAGAACGAGACAATTTGTCAGGTTCATACTGCAGCTCAAATCCAAATTGTCTCACTTTTATTGGCGCATATTTGGACGTAAAGTTTGCACGAAGTCGCACCGAATGTGAGCGCTGGTTCTGCTCATTTAGTTCGTTAAAACAAGTTTGCATCGTCATAAACTTGTTTGTTCCCCGTGTGGTGCCGGTGACTCACCAGAATCACAGCCTGGAGTTGATCAGAACCTCAGAACCTCGCTTCAGACCAACAGGTTGAGCAGAAGTCAAGACCGTGGAACTGGTGCAGTAAAAAAGACATCACAAAAATCCCCGTTCAGACCTGCACTCCTTTCTGTACATCTGAAAGTGTCGACTCATGTTTCTGCAAAGATTTGTTACGTATAACACGTCTGAAAAGGCCCAAACTGTACATTAAACCTCGAGTAAGTAAAACAGCGTCATGCACAAACATTCAGAAGATGCTGTGACGTAAACAGAGAAGCAGAACGACGCTGTTAGAAAAATAAGGTGCAAAATACAACAAGAAGTGTGAGGGGTTGAGCTTTAAGTTGCTCTACAGCCAGATTTTGAAGCTGCAAGTGAAGAGTTCAGATAACTCCATGTTCACAAACCTCCAGGAAACCCACCATCCATCGTCTACCTGCAACAATATCAATCAAACTTAAATTATCTCTGTTTTTATGTCATTTCTACTCAGTCACATCCACTCAGCTTCAGTTTGATTGATATTATCTCAAGCAAACAAGAAAAAAATGTCTGTTTTTGTCACCACAAACACTCCAGAGTGTTTCTGCTGCTGCTCAGTTCTTCTAGCAGGAATCCAGATTAAACAAAGTTTGATGTTTGTGTTTGTTGCAGACGTTCCT
Source organism: Stegastes partitus (assembly GCF_000690725.1). NCBI lineage: Eukaryota > Metazoa > Chordata > Actinopteri > Pomacentridae > Stegastes > Stegastes partitus. The sequence continues at coordinate 19,728 of NW_007579347.1, read as the reverse complement.
CCGTGTGCGGGCCAACAGACACACCAGACTGAACGGTGGGTTGATGCATGCAGCGCCGACTACATGTTGTGTTTCATTGCTGCTGAGTCAGTTTGTCGTTTTTTTTTTTGTCTCAGCGCTGCATTAAAGTGGCTTTAAGAGCTTCTTTTTTTTTTTTTTTAAACCATCCTTTTGTTCATGCGCTCAGTCCTGTGTTTGGTCCGAACCCTCCCTCAGCACCAGCGTTCCCACACCACCCACCACCACCTCGCCGGCCTAGCGCCCACACGAGCAGAGGAGCTATTAACCTCTCAACTCTGACCTTTGATATGTTAACAGTCGATGACCTCTGCTGGTGCAGGTGCTACGTCAAATCCGCCCCATTACGCCCCCACAGCGCAGGAGCCCACCTAGACTGCACACAAGCTGGTAAGAAACACCCAGAAGCACTGTTTTGTTCCTTCTGTTCCTCGTGTTTAGATCAAAATCCTGGATGTGAACTGATGTTTGCTGCTTTAATGCAGGTTTAACACAGGATGGGGTCACTTTGATGAAACCCAGCGCAGACACGTTGCTGATTTTACTTTTTTTTTCCATTACAAAAACTTGATTTTCATCCAGGAACCATCACTCAATTTATCAGTTCTAAAGTTAATCAACAATATTTTACTGTAAAATGAATTATTTCAGCTGTTAAGTCACAAAACTGAAAAAATAAGCAGAAAAAACAGGTTTTTATTGATGTATCCTGTGCAAAACATTCATTTAACATCAGTTATCACATATAATTTAGATTATTATTAGATTAATATTTCATGTTTGCCACTTTTTCTAAAGTGTTCATAAGTTATAACTACTAGTTTAACATTAAATGAAGTATGAAACAGCAGCATGATGCTTTATGACTCACCTCTAAGACACTTTGGGATGATAAACTGTTAAAAAAAGATATTTATTGACATGACATTTGTTTTTTCTTTCCAGACGTGTAGCTGTAAATGTCAGTAGATTATTATTAAAAAGTTGTTTTATTAATCTCTGTCGGACTGATCTAAACCTGGAGAAAGATGAAATACCAGTTAATGGATTTAGTTTTACAGCTTGTCAACCAAAAGATTCAAAACAGTCGTCTGCACACGGACTAACTTGTAAAAATAGATTTATTTGTGACGTTTAGACTTTAATCAGGCAACAGTTTGGCACAAAAGGATCTGAAATAGTTCATAAATCACAGTTTTTAAAGAGTTTTTTAAAAGTTCTTTTATAGTGTAACTTGATTTGAATGTATTTTGGATCAACTAACGCAAAAATGAGCATTTAGTTGATGCAACATTATTATATCAACCCAGTTAAATAGTATTTGCTGCTTAAATAGTTTAAATTTGAATATTTGTTTTGCAACTCATCAGTGTTGGAAATAAGTTCCTTTAATTACTCTTTAGAGTGAACCTCAACAGATTAACAAAATGTGTTTTTGTGAATAGTTCAATACCGTTTATTAATCCCAAAGAAAAAGAAAATTCTTGTGCCAGATGTTGCTGAATAAAAACTGACATAACAGGAGAATAAATGCATCAGCTGATAGTAAAGCAATAAGACACAGATGCATTAAGAAAAATACAAATATATTAAAATACGACTGGAATAGAAAAGCATGAAGTAATGCTGTCAGTGACTCTGAAGTAGTGAAGTCATATCGTACATGCTGTTAATGTATTAACACTGAAGGATCGTTCTTCTGCCAGATGTTGCTCCGAACACAAAATTAGATGACGTGAGAAATGCAGTATGTATAATAGTAAAAATAAAAATAAAGCTGTAAAAGAATAGAAACCGCCAACGACAGTGAAGCAGCAACGTATAAATATTTTACACATGATGATGAAATACTGCACATTGCACTGGCATGTTGTACACAAACGTGGAAAAACTGTTTATAACATTAAAATATTGCACAGAAAAATAAAATAGAACACAAAAAAGTGAAACAATTTTGCACAAAGTAATAAAAAGAAGTAAGATTGCAACTTATATTGATCTTATTGCTGAGATATAAGCTTCTGTTGTTTCAGCTGTGACTCCTGCAGGTATATAGTTTACATTATAATGAAATATTGCACATGAAAAACATCAGTAGATTATGTTTAATCCATTAATAAAATGAGTAACTGTTCATAAACGAACCCTTTAAGTTTTAAAACTGCAGCATTTCCACCGTATCTGTCTGATGAGCGTGTTCACCAGTAAAAAGTTCTCCTTGTGACAGTTCAAAGCGACGTGACAGAGTTCTGCGGACGCTCACAGCGTCCTGACTTCCTGTCTCCGTTATTATCTCCTCCGAGATGCCGCGGCTCCTCAAACTGCCAGCGCTGTCGAGCTCTGTTAGCCTTTATTGGGCCTTATAGCCGGCCGGCATAATGAGCTTCTAAATACACGTCAGGGAGGAGAAAGCAGCGAGTCGGGGGCGCAGGAGGAGGTGCTGCTGATTAATCAACCTCCCTCCTCCGTTTGATGAGCTCTCCCTCATCTCTGGCCGTCTCTTTAACCCTCATTATGTCGCCGGCTCTGGGGTCAGCAGCTCTCCTCCTCCTCCTCCTCCTCCTCCTCCTCCTCGGAGGCCCTAAAACTTAATGTCCCCTCATGCGATCTGCAGCGAGTCGGGTCGCAGTGTGTGTTCTGCCGTGTTGACTTTTATATGTCCAGAGAGGGGAGGCGCTGACGTGACGGGATGAGTTCAGCGTCTCACAGCCGGAGCTGCAAACAGCTGCACCGACACGAACACATCTGTCCTGAAAGAGTCAGAGAGCTTTTTATTGCCAAGTCTGCTCACACACACACACACACACACACACACACACTCACACACATATACGAGGTGGTGAATGAGACCGATACACAACAACAACAAGACAGGCAGTAAATATAGAAATCTAAATCTAAGGGATTCTAAATTAAACACATCCATCCATCCATTATCTGTTGCAACAGGAGTCTTCAGTGGGAGCTTGTTTCCGTGGACGCTGTTCGGTTTGTGAGCTGACCTCCGACTGGAGAAGAAGTCGGCTTGCATTGTCAGACTTTAGAGTTCGTCTTCATTTATAATCTGGATGTTATTTAACACAATAACAAGTGTTAAAGGCAAATAAGAAAATCTATCTATTCTCTGCTGCCTTTTAGTCAAATCTTGGTCCTCGTTTTTATAAAAATCGAAACAATTCTAAGCACTGAATTCAGTCTGTACGCCTTCAGATTCATGTTTCGTCTCAGGAGCAGCTTCACAGGTTGACTTGGTGCTGATTTAATTTATTTATTAGGCCGTAAATTCTCAATATGACTAAGAAAATATAAAAGCAAAGCAAGTCCAGCTGACTGTTTCATCTAACAGTGTCTTAAGTTTATATTAAGTCAAGTTCAGTTAATTTAACGCAGCAGGTTTCACGCTTTCACGTTGAATTTTAGCAAATTAATCAACCACAATGCAGCTGACACACATTCCTACGGCAGCAGAGGAACTTTTTCTAAGCTGACAGACGAAACAAATCAGTTCCTCGACGTCAGAGAGAGAAAAACCTGTCACAGATCAAATAAACCTTCTTTAAAGTTACAGGACAAACTGTCACAAAATATTCAGTTCTTCATTAATGCCAACAGACTGTGTGGCTCCAATATGGTTGAATAGAGCTGTTTGCTTCACGTCTTTGTCCAATTTGACTCTAAAAAGAGACTCAGTAGAGCTGAAATATTCGTCTGTTTGCACAATAAGAAGCTGCGAATGAAGAAAGAGATCCAAGTCAAGTTTTCAGAGAATTCGCTGAGACTTCTCCTGATTCAGCTGCTTTGTTTTTGATGCACCGAGAATCCTGTTTGCATGAACACAAATGAACCCAAAGTCTGTGTTTCCATCTTGTCTCTCTTCTGTGTGTTTCCAGTCAGGATCGGGAAGCTGAAGAGGAGGAAACAGGAGGACGGACAGGTACGAAGGGATTTGTTTCTCTGACATTTCTACTGTAATCGGAGATGAACAATGCGACTGCTCGTTGACTGGTTTTGTTCACGGAGCATCAGGATCGCTGTCAGCTTCCTGTGTGTCCATGTGGAAAAAAAACCCACAACAACCCAGCATCAGATGAGCAGCTTCAGGCTTCGGCTCACAGCTTGTGTTTTCTGTTAGGAATCCTCGGCCGACCTGGTGCCGCTGGAGGACGAGTGGAACGAGAGGAGGAGGATCCAGATGACGTCTTTAGGCTTCAAAGGTGAGCGCCGGTGCAGGATGTGGCCCAGCGGAGGGTGAATGATGCGACTGAGTGGCAGCTGAGGAAGCGCTGAACTTTTCAGTCCAGATTACAGCCGAGCAGGAAGCCCCGGAGGTCAGATTAAACGCTTCCCGTAGCCGAGGAGAAGCTCTGACCTGCAAACCGGGTTCTCTCTGACTGACGGGAGACGCAGGGAGCTGGAAAGATGATGAGATTTATTTATTTTTGACCTTAGAAATAAGGTGAGGCGAGGAAAGTTTATTTGTAAAGCGCATTTCGGCAGCACGACATTTCAGAGCGCTGGACGTAAAACATGAAACGCATCGAGACAAAGTGTTAAAGAAACAGAAAGCATTAGATTATTATACAATTAAAAAGGTGACATAAAGCAGGAAGTTACAGTTATAATATATTGTCTTTGCTTTGCTCTTTTTTTTTCTTCTTCTTATCACTGAGTAGTTTAAAAAAAACAGGCTTTCTGTTGAGGCTGCACAATATTAGAACCCAAAATATGTAGTTTTTCTACAATATATACTGAAAAAAATACAGAAATTTGCACCACATGACTCCAATAACTACTTGGAAAGAATGATTTGCTCTTGAATTATTTAACAGATTTTTTTAGGGAAGTGCATCTGCATGAAAGATTAATTTAATCAATTAATTTTTAAAAATCTTTGCACCGTGCAGATGATTCAAATGGTCACACTGATTAATTGTGTTGCTCGTGTTTTGTTGTCGACATCCTCGTTCCCTGTAGCTGAAATATTTCAGATATTGCATTTCTTTTTGCACTCAGATCTTCCTTCTGTAGCGTTTTTCTGTGAACACGTGCAGCCTGAATGTGGATAAACTCACCGTCCTGTGAATAAAATTTAAATAAAAGCCTAAATTATGTTCCAACAAACAGACTTCTCTTGCTGGAAAATGAGAACGCTGCAGGTTTTTTTTATTGTAGCACGACATGTTTGAGTTCATTTGCTTTACTGAACGTTCTGCGATCACAACGTTGAACCGATGCATCGTTCAGACCCGGTCTTCATATTAAATGTCTCCTCAGGTGCCATGCTGGTGAGCACGACCTCTAAGGAGTGCCGAGACAGCGACGCAGACCTGGACGTGGACGGAGACGACACTCTGGAGTACGGCCGGGCGCAGTATCCTTAAAGACGAGAAGTCAAGTTTATTAATTCAAGAAAGCTTAAGCTGGCAGATAATCCAAAAGGTCTTTAACTTGGAGGAAGTTTAAACGCCTGTAGTTTTAGCAAATGAACACATTTCTCAGACGACTTGGATCGATCTGCTGCCTGCTGTTGGTTTTTCCTGACTTGACTTCACAGATACACAGAGACGGATGTGATTCCCTGTTCAGGAGAAAGTTCAAAGGAGACGACAGTCAAGTACGTAAGAAAACCAAAACACATCCAGTAGTCAGCTGGATATAAAAACGCTTTTCTTATTTCCTGTCACTGTTTCTGGCTTTTAAATGTGTGATTTGATGGTTTCCTCCAGCAGCAGCAGCAGCAGCAGCTTGTTACCTGATTCCAGAGTAAATCCAGATTTCTCCAAGTGGTCAAACGATGGTGAGTTCAGCAGGAAAGCAAAGAGGTTCCTCATAATGATTGTGAAGGTTTTGGTTTGTGTAATTGTTTATCTGTTTGTTTGTTTGTTTGTTTACTCAGGGAGTCCGTCCACCAGCAGCGGAGAGAAGCAGGACGGCAGCTCAGCCGGACTCCCCAAAACCTGCAAGAACACCGACATAGACTCGTAAGTTAGTGTTTCAGTATTAATTAAAAGATTTATTTACAGATTACAGCAACTAAAAAGGCTGTAAAACTTAAAAAATAAAAGTAGGAAGCTTTGCTCTAATTAATAGTAATCTTTCTGTACGATGGATGAATTATTTTCTGTTTCTTTTCAGAGGGAACCTCTCGAGCATCTGATTGTTTTGCATAAAAAAATCTCACCTTGTAAAAGCAAAACAGTCGTATTTTCTCATCAAACGGTTCAAAATGTTGACATTTTTTTATGCGTTTGGGTTTCTGCATCTCAAACAATTCAACAAACTGGTAAAATCCAAACTAAAATCCTTTCTTATCAGATTTATGCCTTTTTAAAAACTCCAACAAACTCCAGCTGCTGAGATTTTACATTAAAGTTTTGCATCAAAGTTTTAGGTTGATGGAGGAAAGATGAGGAGTGTTTATTTTCCCAGCATGCATCTGGACAACAGAGCATCAAAGCATCAGCCAATCAGAGCTCAGGAAGTGTAACCATCACAGGTGTAGCCGGCAAAATGAAACCTCCACCAAACTGTACTCAGGTATAAGAGGCCATAAAGGAAGCCCAGGACGAGTCATAACCCAGAATAAACAGTGTTCTGGTTCATATTCAACCCTTAAACCTGTATTTCAGTGTCAAAGGTTTCCTGAATCAGCACAAGTTTAAAATTAACTGCAACATAGAAGATCAGCATCACGTCTGGAGGCAACAAAAACACACAAAGGTTTCTTTTAAGCTGTTTCACTATGAGGAGGACCACTGCTTATTATCTGATCACATCAGGGTTGTTGGTAAAATGATGCTGCCTCATAATTATAGTAGAAATATGAAAATCTATTCACAGGTTTTGTGCCTCAAAAAGGTTTTTTTTTTCTTTACCAAGTTTCTGAAAGTTTCTGTAGCGGCTGACGTTATAAAAAAAATCACAATGCTGTCGAACAGAACTGACAGAAGATTAAACTTTCTAGAATATGGACGTCTGTGAGCAGAATATTGAGTCCTGTGATGATTCAAATAACTTTTGGATGAAGCACCGCAATTAAACCGAAGCAAAACTAAAGCATCGTGTAAATAATCAGAACATTTTGTGGCAAATTGTGTTTTAATCTAGTTTAATCTGTTTGAATCTGTGCAGTTTTACAGTTGAGTTTGAGATTAAATATCAGATTATTGTCAAAGAAAACTGAAGCAGTTTGTCGGTTAACTTTTAGAAGGTGGTGAGTCTTGTTGCGATGATATTTATTTGTCTTTTTGATAAATTCAGAGAGCGATTATTTGTACAAATCACATCCTTTGTTCTGCTCATTGTGCATCAGTTTGCATTTGAGTGATTAAAACTGTGTATTGAACCAACACCTTATGGTTAAATAGTGTGAGTGTCTGAATGTGGGGGTGTAATCTGGACTCGGGAGGTACAGTCGTCCTCAAATGTATTCGTTCCATTAAAGAAAAGGCAAAATTCACACTCAAATAACGAGAAACTGAAAAAAGTAATAATAAATAAAAATTTGCTAAATTATACTTTAGTGAAATAAGACATTGTTTTTGAATTGCGGTTGAAAAGAATAATTTTTAAAAAAACTAAAAATGTCCCAGACAAATGAGAGCACTGTGCTGATGAGCAGTGGAACCAGAATACCTGTCAACAGGTGCACACGTCTGACTGAGAGTTACAGGAAACATCTGATTGGCTTAAAGGTTGTTCAACTAAATACGGGTCCCATCATACTAGTTTATTTTATTTTGTTTTATTTTATTTTTATGTTGAACCACAATTTAAAATCAACGTCATGATTTTCATTACATGTTTATTTATTATTACTTTTGTCAACTTATTCCACTGACAGCTGTTTGTTTTCCTTCTTTAATGGGAGGGTGTGAATACATTAGAGGATCAGCCTAAATAATCCCTCTGGGTAATAACTGGAATATTTTCTGGGTATCAAACAGGTGAGCTTTGTGTAATCTGAGTGTATTTATTCCCGTGTTTAGTTTAAACTCCCTGCTTCGCCTGAAGCTCTCCGTCAGGGTCACTGCCGGCGTCTTCATCCACACTTAATGTCCGTTTGCACATCTGTACTTATGTGTGTGTGTGTGTGTCTATCTCTGTGAGGACCTGACACCCTCCTCCTCCTCCTCTTCCTCTTCCTCCTCCTCCTCCTCCTCCTCCACCGATGATAAATGAGACGGCGAATGTGGCCGATGTGATTGCTGCTAAATTTCATGCTCAGTGTCCGTGTTGGCCAGCGAATAATTTAATCTGTCTTCGATTTATAAATGACTCTCGGCGTGTGGGCGCCTCTCGCGCCTCTCCCCCCTCTCCCCCGTGTGTGTGTGTGTGTGTGTGTGTGTGTGTGTGTGTGTGTGCGCGTCCAGGCTCTCGGAGGACTCCACGCCGACGACGCTGGATGCACTTAAAGCTCGGATACGAGATTTGGAGAAACAGCTGTCTAAAGGAGACAGATTTAAATGCCTCATCTGCATGGTGAGTGTGAAATCAAATCAGCCGAGCAGAGAGACGCACAACAGAGACGCACAAACTGTTACCGCTCATGCTCTGGATAATAAATCTGCTTTACTGGTCACAAACTTTCAGCAGAATATAAATATAATATTCACTGTTTATGATGATATCCTGATCTTCATGTTTATATGTTCATCTGCTGCTTTTTTCTCTCTAATATATAAACATCTGAGGATTTAGTTCAACCAAACGGTAATGATTAAAACAACTATCAAGTCAAATCAAATTTATTTATGTTGCACAGTTTAAAAAATGTACAAAAACCCTGCACATGTTGTCAGACGAGCAAAATGATGTGCAAAACATCAAGACGGGATGAAATTAGTGAAATTTAAAGCAAAATAAAATAGATTAAAATGCTAAATCAGGCAAAATCTTTTTCTTTTATTGTAAATATTCCATAAATATGATCTATTAAAACCATTCAGAGCAGCAAAAAGCCATTAAAAACATGTACATCTTGTTTTTTTTAAATTTATTTCTTTAGATATCAATCGATTAGGAACATTTGATTGGAGGAGGAAAGTGCTGCAAACTATTTCTGTGTAGTTCTGTAATATTTAGTCAGCTAATTATTTACTCGACCTGCAGAAAATGAATCGACAGCATTTAAAAAGTTAATTATTTAATCATTTATTAAGCAAAGCTGCCTCACATTTGATGAGTCCAGCCTCTCAGACGTGACAATTTGCTGCTTTTCTTCTTTTTATAAGATTTTTTTTTGGATGATTAATTGAGCAAAATCAACAGATTTGTAAAGTTCTTCAAAATAATAATAAAAACGGATGATTTTCTCTTTTTTTTTTTCATATTTCATAGAGCAAATGATGAACTGATGCATGATTTTAAAATAATCAACACTCGTCACTTGATGCTCATCTCTCTCATGTCGGCTGTGATACCTGTTGTGCTTCTTGAACTATCGGCCCTAAAATGCACCAAAAAGCCAAATCACACATTGAGAATGTCTCTGTGAAGAAGAAGAAGCTGTTTCCAACTCAATCTGTGCACAAATAAATCCACCAACTGATGCTACATTTGTCTAAACTAGGCAAGAACCAGATGTGTTACTGTGATGGACTCTGCATTAATCTGACTCACATAAAGAGCTGCTGAAATAATAAAACTACTACAGTCTGGTGTGAAAACAGACTAAACAGCTGAAGCTTCCCGCTGCTGAAAAGGCTTCAAAGAAGTTGATTTAATAAAAGCGTCTCCTGCTGTTAATGCTCCAGTCGTAGCTGTATGTGGACATCTAGTGGCAGCCGGCGGTACTGCAGGTAGGAGCTCACCTGTGTTTCTTGTGCTTGCAGGACACCTACACGACTCCGCTCACCTCCATCCAGTGCTGGCACGTCCACTGCGAGGAGTGTTGGCTTCGGACGCTGGTAAATAGTCTGATTCAAAAACGGGCATTAAAAACGACGTGAAAAAGGTTCTGATACACGGTCTGGATTTTTTTTTTTTGCTTTTCCAGGGAGCCAAGAAGTTGTGTCCCCAGTGCAACACCATCACCTCACCTGGAGACCTGAGGCGGGTTTACCTGTGACTCGGCTTTAGCCAAACCGGGGAGTGGATGTGCGGGCAGCTGGTCTGCCGTGCACCTCCCTCACCTTGGTCCTCACACCTTCTGCTTCCTCCTGGTCCTCCTCCTCCTCCTCCTCCTGCCTGTACAGAACCCGGCCTCCTGCTGCACTATCAGCCGGATCAGAGGAAACTCAGAGCTCAGGCACACAAGCAGAGGGACACGCTTTGGGACTATATTTATCGGTTTTCTAATCCTTTTTTTTGTCTGTTTTATGGGGGGAAAATAGTGGAATTTAAACTGAACTGCAAAGCACATGTACATAGTTTTGTGTGTGTGTATGTTTGGAGTGCTGTGTGTGTGTGTGTGTGTGTGTGTGTGTGTGTGTGTGACGTTGACTAGCAGGACAGGCCGACTGTACAGAGTTCGTCTTTACTTAGATCATGAATTATTCGTTTAGCTCTCGTAGGTTGGAAACATTCACAGTAATCACACATTTTTTTTGTCTCCGTCATTGACGTGTTTCTTTGTATAGGAGCATTAAATCTAATTTTATCAGCGTTACTACAATAAATAAAAAAAAACGTGTGTCTGAAGGCTGTGGCGTCTGTGAATTACCACCTGTGGGCTCTGTTGTGACGACTCTACGTGGTGCGTTTGCCCTTTAAGAAGTGGGTCGCTGCGGGATTAGGCCGGCCGAGCCCATCGCACGGAGTTGAAACACACTAAACCCTGCTATTCTGAGCGCTTAAACTCCGACCCTGATGCTGGAACCACGCAGAGAAACAGCAACTATGTGCAGTTTATTAAAGTTATTCGCAGGATAATGTGAACTAAAGTTGCTCTGTGATGAAGTTTTTTCGTGCTGGTGTTGAAACAAACACAGCAGAGCGATTCTAGTACTTCTGTGCCCTCAAGCAAGGCGTCAAACCTCCTAAATGTCTTGAGTTTGCTGCTCAATGGACTCTAGGTTCTCCAGCTCAGTAAAGTAGTGAAACTTCCATGCAGGTTTTCTTTAACTTGTCCTAATCACACCAGTAAACATTGCTAATATTTACATACATCCCCTCTTCCCCCTTCTTGCAAAAAACCCAAACCCAGGTGAGAGTCTGGTGCTCTAAACATAAATAAATCCATCATTAGTTTATGGAAATCACTTCTTCTCGCGGCCTGTTGGAGTCGTGACCCGTGCGGACCAGGCGGTTAAAAACAAAGCCGGCGTGCGGCCGTGTGATTGGTCGGCGGGGGGCTGAGAGGAGGTGGAGGTAATTCAGAGCGACAGTGAATCAGTGGGACGCAAACACTGTCATCGAGTCCATTAAGAAGCTCGGCAGAAGAATCATCTGTTACCGAACGTCTCTGCGGCTCACAGGCGGCGGCACTGAAGGTAAGCTGGAATATTTACTGGAAAATCTGAGCTGTTTGTTCATAAAAGTCCAGCTGCACATCCACTAAGAGGCAGGTTTGGTTTTGTTTTCATGCAGGATTCATTTGCATTTGCTGCTCAGATGCTTTGTTTCTGCACCTGCACCGGCTGATCTGTATAAAAAACTAAAGAGATGAATATTAATCAGCTGAGATTTTATGATGCTATTAAAACCAATATCCTGATAAACTGTTATATTACCTGCTTGGGATTTACCTGATTGGATCCTTTCATAGTTTTATTATTGATGTTACATGAGTGGGTTTTTGGTGTTGATGCATTTACATGTGAGCAACTTTAAAAAGGCTAAAAATCTGATTATTGATTCTGTAACAAACAGATTCATACCTGTAGCTGTCAGATAGGTGTAGGGGAGTAAAAAAACCACAACATTTGCATCATAAATGAGAAGTAAAGTCGAGTAAATGTTCCAGTTAAAGTGTGTAATAATCACAGTGAGTTGAGTAAGTTGTTATGTGAGCGCTGTGCTGTTTGGTAATTGTGTTAATGAGGAACCTAAATGAATTAATGAAACCTTCTCAGCAGGTAAATGGGTCACCTGTCCTGGCCCACATCCAATTAATCCCTCCGACTGACCCGTCACGACTTCATTAACGGCCGTTCTTAACCTGCGGCCTGCGGCTGTCCAGCCGGCCGGCAATTAGGACGCCTTTTAAAATTAAAGGACAGAAAACTCTCAGTGTCAATTAATTATTAGTGGACTAGATTAGAAAAAAGCACAATAATATGAGAGCAGAGGCCCGGTTCAGCCCTCCGGAGGCCGGCTGGGATGTTTCCTGCGCAGTGTAAAGAGGAGCTGGGATCAGAGGATTAGTCTTAGACCGGTTAATAGGATAGACGGCAGCTCTGCCAGCGCCGGGGAGCGATTCATAGGAAGAAATGGATCGAAGACACCTGATGGACGCCACAGCTCAGCGTTTAGGAGCCATGCTGCTCAAAAAGTATGATGATGGGACTCAACTTGATCTGATTTTAATCTGATTCTGGGAACATTTAAGTCACATTAGCCACAAGTTCTAATAATGTTCCAGAGAAAACAATAATCAGAGTGTTTTACCTACAGGTCTCAGTTTAAATAAAGCTCCTATGAGGTTAAAAGTTCACTAAATAATAGAACAATAAAACCAATAATCCAAGCACATCCATTTATGCTTATTAGTTCTGCTTTTAGACTGTCTTACAAACATTTTTTTACTGTAAATATCAACAATTTTGTGCCTCTTTTTCTGCATACGTCAAACAATTTGCATCTTTACTGTAAATATCAGCAATTTAGGCACGATTTGCACGTTTCGTTGCTCGTTGGTTTTCTTGTGGATACCTTGAATTTCCCTAAATATCCAAAATCTATCTGAAATAGAACGTTTTAATTGGAACATTCAGAGGATGAGATGAAAGAAAAGGAAGAACGTCCTCAAACCAACATTCAAAAAATGTTTTCGGGATGTTCTCGAGGCCTCAGAAGACAGAACGTTCCTGCAATGCGACATAAAAAAAACAAATGTACGCAATACTCTGAGGATGTTATTGAGGGAACACATTGTTCCACAAAATGTTCCCACAATGTTTCATAATGAGCAACATTTAGAAAAAAATTGAAGAGGAACGTTTTTATAAAGGCCTTAGAGAACTTTATCCTGCTTTCAGAGGAACATGGGACTCGTCTTGGTGTTTCAGTGCCTAACAGCAACATGTAGATTTAGAAAGTGTTCCAGGTCAGTGTTCAGTAGAACCCACAGAGAACCATCACCAGAACCCTGCAGACCTTTGACCTCTCTCTGTCCCCGTGTCCAGAAGGAAGCATGTCAGGACCGAGGCCCGTGGTGCTGAGCGGCCCCTCCGGCGCCGGGAAGAGCACCCTGATGAAGAGGCTGATGAAGGAGCACGAAGGCATCTTCGGCTTCAGCGTGTCACGTAGGTTTCTGTGCCAGGCAGCAGCCGATTAACTTCCGGCACGACGTCCCGTCTGACCAGGAAGTAGGACGACTTTGGCACGGGGCGGCAGCGGGTTTGTCGTGCCGCTCCAGTAAATCTCGTAAAGCCGAGACCTGCTGCATCTCTGTTCCACATGACTTCGTTACTCCTGCCTGGTTTTTAATGACTGAAATCCTCTCGTTGCAGATACGACGAGGAACCCTCGGCCGGGGGAGGAAGACGGCAAAGGTAGAAGCTCAGCGCTGACTGTTTTAGCTTCTGCACAAGTGGGGCAGCAGCTTTGGAGCTTTTTTATTTTAGATTTTAACCCACAGAATTGCCATAAAAGTGCATTTTGTAAAGCAGGAAACTTCTCTGCTTTCTGTCTCCACCCCTGGTTTCCCCGACCTGCTCAGTCCAGACACTTCTTACTCCCAAGTGAACTGCACAGCTGGTTTTTGTCCCCCTGTTTAGCTCCCTTCATACACAAAGGGATAAACCTCTTGTTGTCCCTTTTTTTTTTCCCCTCCATAGGGCTGAACAAGCTCCCCATGCTTCTGGGGGCTACTTTACTGCCCGTAGCAGACGTCTTATCCTCTGAAGACTTAGAAATGTCCACCTCATTTTCGTGCCCAAACGAATCAGAACCCACAGACGAAGGTGACCTCAGTGTGATTCCTGAGTATTTTTTCTTTTTTTTTTTTTAGAGGGATGGGGGTTACTTTCATCATCCTGGCATTGAATTTTCGTAGGAAGCTAATCATGTGACAAAACAATACAAAGAAAAACAAACAAAAAATGAGACTAAAAAGCACAAAGATTTCAGGAATCGAGATCTGACAGTTTACACTTTGGAGTAAAAAGCTTTTGAAAATAGCCCCCTGTGATGCCTCGCTAGCGATTCCCTTCTCTGGTCCCGACTTCTTCCTTTTTCTTTTTACACATTCAAACCTCTTTTCTTCTCGTGGCTGTTTTTTTTTTTTGTTGCATCCAACCATTAGCGACACGGGAGGAAGATTTAACAAGTGCAGCTTTTCTTTCGTTTGTTGTGGCATTCACAGGATCCTTTAGGGACGCTGCAGCCGCGTTCCTTTAATTAAATGCTGAATATATTCTTCACTGATCCAAAATGTGTCCCGTCATTTGAGTAAAAACGAGAAGAAATTGCGCTCACTTTGGGCCGTAACGAGGTTCCGAGTTTGCACAGAAACATTTCATCTGCTGCGGTTTTGTCCTGAGTGCCGTTTAAAACCCATCCAGGCCCTATTTTCCGGCTTATTATCTATTTGTTTACAGTCACTTTCTGTCCAACGTTCGCCTTCAAATTGTGAGTTCAGTGCAGCCGGCTCCTTCATGTTGTCATGCTAATGATTGTATGCTATCACAGTGGCCATTAGCGCTAGTGCTAGTAACGTGTTTGGCTTCTGAAACTGTTTTTAGATCCCCCAGAAGGTTTTTGATGTTTGGAAGGTTTGGGCCTATGGATCGGGTATGGGCAACATAATGTGCTCTGCTAATGACATCCATAAAAAAAACACACAACATGCCTTCTCACAGAAAACCATTTCTAATCTTTGCATGTGCTTCCCAAACACAAAGACTGCATTCTTCTTTAGCAGCACAGGGTTTAGATTGTGGTGCTTTGTGTGTGGATTTGCTGCAATCAGAGTTGTGATCACAGTTTAAAACCAAACTGGAGGAAGCTGTCCACTGATTTGTGTTGCTTTTATGGTTTTCCTGTCGGAGCTAGATTCATTCTAAACGTTGCTTCCTGCAGATTACCACTTCACAACGAGAGAGGCCATGCAGGAGGGCATCGACAACGGAGAGTTCATCGAGAACGCCGAGTTTTCTGGCAACTTTTATGGAACAAGGTAAAAAAAAAAACCATTAAAAAAAAATTATATGCATGCATTTGTCGATTAACTCAAATTTATTTCTTAAATCTTCTTGATTAGCTTTAACAAACTTCCCTAGAGAGCATTTGAAGGTTTTAATTTAAACTTTCAGTTGCCTAAATGCCATTTTTTGAAGCTTCTGCAGCCGTAAACCAGAAGAGCATCATCGTGGTTGAACTTAATTCAATAAAGCTGCTGCCTCGTGCCCTCGGGCCGCACAACACGGATCAGGAGGATAAATATAATAGTCTGGTGACAGATGGAGCTTTAACCTCTATTAGGTCAAAAAGAGCAGCAGTACAGCTCAGCACCTTGTGTGTCACGTTTAATCTCTGCCTCTTATTCTGAAGATAACGCTCACTACAGCTCGGATCAATGCAGAGATCCTCTTACCTCAGTCAGTACATGTGAGAAGCACAAAGTTGCACGATTACACATCCAGAACCACCGTCCATCTTTTTTCTTTTTTCAGCAAAGCCGCCATAGAGGACGTACAAGCCCAGAACCTGATCTGCATCCTGGACGTGGACATCCAGGGGGTGAGGAGGATCAAAGAGACCGACCTGAACCCCATCTACATCTCCATCCAGCCCCCATCCATGGAGATCCTGGTGAATGTCTCACACGATAGAAATCACTGTTGTTTACAGCTTTGTTTCCCCCCAAAACGCAGTTAAATAGAGTAAAAATCTCATGTTGTTTTGGAGCCAGAAACAAGAATCAAGAGTTCACAAAGCACAGTTTACACCAGTGGCTTAACGTTAGCACACTGTCAAAAAATAATTAATTAAAAACTGAAAAAACAACCCAAAGCAAAACAAAAAACATCAAATATCTATTAAAAAAGTTACGATTTTTGCAGATTTAAATGCAGAAAACAATGGTAATGGTTGCACATTGTAAAAAAAAAATTAATTACTAATGATAAATACAGATTTTTTATATGGACATTATTTATAATTTTGGTTAAATTGCACATAATATCTAAAAACAGGCCAAACAGAGACGATCTGTTAAATAAAACTAATAAAATAACATTTAAATAAATTATTTACCATTTAAGAAATCCTTAATATACTTATTTTTTTAACATCAAATAATGGAAAATATTTGTAAAATAATTATATATTTTTTCCTGCTTTAAATATGATAAAAAATAATATATTTTTATGGCATATGGCTGCAATTCACAGTAGTGAGGAAAACGTTATAATTTAAACCAAAGTGAAATGGATTATTGATTACAGCAGCAACACTATATAAATACTGTACATTATAGGAAAGTCCAGTTATAGTATTAAACAAAAGAGCTCATTTATTACTACAGAATGCTTTTATCAATACAAGGAAATGGTTTTTTAATTAAATTAAAATTGTAATAAATTAATCTGTACATTTTGCGGGAAAAAATTGCTGCAATTTTTCTGTTTCCACACTTTTCAGATTTTTTTTTATTGATTAACCTCAGTTTGTGCTTGTGCAAATGTGCTAATTAATGATATTTATAATTTAGCTTTTTGCTCTGTTCTTCCTGTATTAAATAGCAGCAGTGATGCTTTTATTATGCAGCAGCTCTTCTTTTTTTTATTCCATGAGGCAGATGACAAGTATAACAAAGGCAATGTCTTTTTTTTTTTTTCTTCAGGAAAAGC
This sequence comes from Stegastes partitus, assembly GCF_000690725.1. NCBI lineage: Eukaryota > Metazoa > Chordata > Actinopteri > Pomacentridae > Stegastes > Stegastes partitus. Next base: position 2,754 of record NW_007579347.1, on the reverse strand, counting down.
GTCTGAGGGACCGACAGACGGAGACAGAGGAGAGTTTACAGAAGCGTCTGGAGGCGGCTCGCATCGACATGGAGCTCAGTAAGTACCTCTGCTGCGACATGACGCTGAAACAAAGACGAACCACTTCAGCTGATTAAATCCTGATCTGCAGGCAAGGAGCCCGGAGTGTTCGACGTTGTTATCATCAACGATGACTTAGAGAGGGCTTACGAGGAGCTGAAAGAAATCCTCAATGAAGTGAGTAAAACGCTGCTGACAAACACTCCAGACAAACACAGCTGTTGGAAATATTCACCACGTCTCTCTCTTTCTCTGTCTGAAGGAAATCCAAAAAGTTCAGGAGGCCAAATCATAGGAGGAAGAGAAGACTTTCTGCTGCTGGACAGAAGAGCCGAAAGATTCTGATCTGAACCAACGTCGTCACTGACTGAGAAACACACCAGAAATAAACCGACCTTCTGGAGAAAAGCTCGTTTTTTTCCTTTTCACCTCCTGCTTCTTACGGTCAGAGGTTTGCTCGGTACAGTTCTGAAGCACAGATAGGAGCGAGGGGACCGTTTTTGTTCTTTGAACGAGGGTTTGTGTTAGATTTAGTAAAAAAATCGACATGTAGGAGCGATACGTTTAAACCAAACATTTGTGCCGGTTTTGCTCAGCTGGTGTTTCAATCTGCCAAATCCAGCTGCATTTGGACTTTAGAAGCTCAAGTTTGGAGCTGAATGAAAGAGGAACAGCACAAAATAGGTAGAAACTGTTGTATTCAGTGTTTAGTTAAATTCTATTTGTTAGCATAAAGTACACTGATTTATATGTAGGATGAAATCTGTGTGTTTAAAAATGGGCTGCATGAGACCCAAAGATCACACGAAGGATGTCTGAGATAAACTCATGTCATATATTCAGTTTGTTATGTTGTTTATGCACGTTTGTACACAAATGAGACAGAATAAAGAGCGACTGAACACTTCTTTGTCTTTTAATAAATATGTCATTCACAAGGTCGGTCGGTTCTGCATCTCACTGATATGAAACTCTGAAGCGTCTAATAAAACCTACAAGCTTAATCCCATTTATACAATCTGAAGGCACTTCATGTAAAGTCTGAAATAAAAATGCTCATCTATGGGTGGCAGAGCAGAACACAGTCTGACTTTAAGGCCAAACGCGTAAAATAAAAGCTTCTAACGTCAGAACTTTAGGATTCATGCTTAGACAAAGATTTATCCCTGATGTGTTTCCGTATGAAGCACAAAAACGATGCACACTCTGGAGCTAACGTCTACGTACACTTTAAAACTCATTAAGACGCATCACAGCTTTAAAAATCAGGGTTCACCAACAAATGTTTTATAAATCTGACCTGACAGAAAACACACACAGCGGACATGTTGGGTCCTTCTATGAAACATCAACCAAATCAGTTCATTGTTTATGTACAATAACTTCAGTATGTTTAATGAAACCATGCAAAGTTTTATTTATATACTCTGAATATTTTCAGAGTTACAGGCTCTTAAAATACACAGAAGTAGGTTGAAATTTCACACTTTTAAATTGACTTTTTCCATCATTTCTGAGTCTCATCAGTGCAGCAGATAAACACGTGACGTTTTTGGATGCACAACACATTTACGTTCTGTTAAAAACCGACACCAAACCACTTTTACATCCATCCAGGTGTCACAATCTCAAGAGTAAATCTGATTTTTGGTAGTTTTTTTATAACTTTCACAGCAACAATCATCAGTACTCTGGATGTGTTTCTGTTTTCTGATCATTCACCACAGAAAACTTTAAAAAGTGCATTTTGAACAAACTCTGTGTGACAGGTGGTCGGTAGGAACATGGAATATTCTCATTTTTAGCTAAAGTTTACCAGGTTCATATGATTCCTTCTATGTTAAAACAGAAACACGACAGTAAAAGTTTGCATGGTTTCATTATATATATATTAAAGTTACGGTAGATAAAATCAGATGATTTCTGAGGGCTCAGGTTGGAGGCGCTGATTCGTTTTGAACGGACGGACCCTGTCGTAAAGCTGCATGTTATTTAGAAAAGATCCGTTTACTGGAAGAAGGGACCCTGGACTTTGATGCGCACCTGGTCTCGTTTCTCCTCCTTCTGCTTGAGGTAAGCTTTCAGTTTGTCCGTGGAGAAACACACTTTGGAGTGTCGGGCTTTGTGTGGGGCTCGGTGGGCTCGCAGCCAGGGGTTCTGGAGACACTCGGCCGCCGTCGGTCTGCCCCTGCACGGATTCAACACGTCAGAACAAAATTAGACTGTTTCACTGATACAGCTTCTCATGGCAGTAATCTCTGGTGCGGTTTTAGGAAAGACACTCACCAGGATTTGTTGTTCAGGCTGTTCTTCATGAAGGTTAAAGCTCCCTCAGACAGACCCGGGTAACAGCGGCCAAACTGGATCTTCCCCTTCTTGATGTTTTTGTCCTGCTCCCAGCTGTGCTCTGCGTGAAACGGGCTGTCGGCGCTCAGCCTAGTCAATAAAGAAAGAAAAAACTCATGTATTCAATAAATATGCACATTAATAAATAGGTTCAAGATAATCTTTATTATCCTTGAGGGGCAACTTGTCCTACAATCAGTAATTTACCACGGCGGCACGCAATTACACCACACTCTAAAACTACACAATAGGCTAAAAAAATACAGTGAAATAAAATAATATTAAATTAAATTAAACTAAATAAAATAAAATAGATGAAAATATTAATCCACCATAGACAAAAAATGA
>NW_007579346.1:114562-152891 GCF_000690725.1 Stegastes partitus | reverse complement strand
ACTTTGGCCAATCACTGGGCTTTTTACTCAGATCAGGTGAGAGACTATAAGGAGCGACAGGGCTGGCAGCAGTAGGAAAAGGATGTGGTGTTTGGATAAATGGAGGACTTTCACTCGGGGGAGCAGAGTTTGAATCTCATGTGAGGCCACAAGTTAATGGTGACTTTTAGCCAAACTATTGTTTTGAAGCATGTGGACATGCTCGTCTGGTGGAAGGATAGTGGGACAGAGAGTGAAGATCTGCAAGAGGAGAGCTGTGTTTTCAAGTTCTTTTTTTTTATTTTTATTGTGCCTTTTTTAAAAAAAATTCAGCCTGTTGCGGCTTTAATTTAATAATGTTGTCTCAGGTATGTTGTGTTGAAGCTTTATTTGTTCTGGATGTGGTTTCTAGAGTTTGCAGACAACAATGGTAAAGTTTAGCCACCATGACTTAAATACACGTGACAATTAATGACTTCTGGTCAGTGTTAATGTTTAATATGTTAAAATGTGTGGCGAATGGGCCACGGGGATCAAAACTGACATCCCAACACTTACTGAGCTTCGGAGGTGCTAGTGGGTGGAATTTGTTACCCTTTGATAGTTTTTAGGAAAAAAAAAATCCAAGCTAGGTTTCAATGTGTCCAAACAGCTCCTCAGAAATCCAGCTCCAGGTGCCTGTCTGGATATATTATGATGTTATTTAATAGTGTTCCTACCCCTCCCCTCATCTTCAGCTTCACACGTTTGCTGCTAGCACATATACAAACTACTCAGTTGCTATGATATGAATAGGTATAACCTTAAAATGACACTGGTACGTTATAAAATCGCTGTTTTTTTCCCCAAAGTAATACATTTTTCGCAGTCTAATTTTGTATCGAAAAAATAAGAAAAATCACCTTCCATTAAATATTAAAGATGTTTCTATCGATGCTATTGCTTTCTTTTTCTATTACATGAGGCTGAAATTATGCTTACAATACACACTAATATTTGTAAATCCCCAGAGAAGGGTGTTATTGGTGTAGCTCCATGTTGCAAGATGCTTGAAGAGAATCTGACACCAACATGTTTCCTTAACCTCAAGAGTTTTAACCAGAAAATGAAAAATATCAAGAAATATATGTTCAGAATCCTCACAAGGCCTAAAGTTTTTGTAAGGATTTTGAACTTGTAATTGTTTGTGTAAACTTGAGAAGCATGAAGTATGTTCCAGGCTTAATACAGATGTTTGTAAGAGCAACGCAAACACAACACACAAACATATGGCCGGATCCCTCATCCAGCAAACCTGATATCCTTGGACTGCTGATGGAGAATGTGTGTTTACGTTCTACTGCAAAACACATGACATGATGTCGATCACCTGCACCACATACAGAAACAGAGATGGAGGAGACAGACAGACGGACAGACAGACAGACAGACAGACAGACACCCAGACACCCTCCCTCCCTCTCTGGTCCACTTCCTGTATCAGGACAGGACGAGGACAAACAGGTGACATCACCTCCTGCTGAGGACAATCACACAGGAACAAGCCAGGAGCCTCCAGAAGTGCCGTCACTGACATAACAACTCCCGACTGCCCCAAAGAACGCACACAGACATGCACAAACACACACAAACACACACATCGGCACAAGTTGACACTATTGTTCGCTCCAAACTGTGAACACGTTCTGTTTATTGACATAATTTTGCAGCACTGTACATTTATGTCTGCGTTTCTCTCTCACTTCCTTGTTTTTCTCTCCAGTTTAGCGTCTTATTTGGCTGGATTTGGTCAAATATCTCTAATTCTTCAGATATCACTTTCAGTTTTTACACAACTTACTCTTCAACTCACACTCACTCAATCATTTCAAGTTTTCCTCCTGCCCTAAAAGTATGCGTTAACTACACTAAGGTTGATTAATAATTTTGTTAGTTCTTATAAGTTCTGAAAGTGTAAAACTAGCAAGTTAAAATAACCCAGTTTGAGAAAACAAGTTCAGTAGTCACAGACAGTGGTTACTGACAGACTTTTCCTGTTCATTAAATACTGAGAACTTACAGCTGCACCTGTTGAAGCCATTTTTTAAAAATCTCAGTTAGATCCAAACTTTTTCCATGATTGAAACAATTTTGCTTATTATGAAAAGAAACAACCACAACTTAACTTAACAAAGAATAACAGCAAGTTTCCATTGTTCCTGTGGTCTTAAACTGCAATAAACCACCAATCTCTTTAACAATGCATCCTGGGAAAGTCTGCTGGTTTTGTTTCTAATAACTATAAACTTAATTTAATGAGTTGAATGGCTGTTTTTAAACTTTAGAGTGGTTTGAGAATAAAAAATTTGACATTTTCAGTTCCAATCAGTAGAAATTGGCAAAATCCATGTGTTTATATTAATTGAACTAGAAAAGATGAGTTGATTTGACCAAATTCAAACTTCAAATATATTTAAAACACAACCCTGCAAGTCACATGTGTTTCTGTGTAACTGCTCCAATCTCATCATTCCCAGTTTCCCTTTTAACTAATTTTTTTTGTCAGGTCTCTCTTGTTAAATCAAAATGGCACATTCCAAAATGAAAGTAAAATATTTTAAAACATGTCCCAGTCTGTCTTTGGTAGCTGTTTATAGACATTTACCTCTATTACACCACTTTAAAACATGACAACAAAAGATAAATAATGAATACTGTTTGTGTATTTATGAAGCTTTTCGATTTGACTTTTTGTGCATAAAAGGTCATGGGGTCATGAGTGGAATAAAAACATAATATAAGGCAGTGACAATATAGATAGTGCAGTAATATTTGTTTTATTACTACATACAGTAATGTAAAGATCTGTGCTTCATCTCACACTTGAGACAAAAACAAAATACTTGTGGAAGCAGCAGGATGAGGCCGCTCTGGGCCACAGTGCTGCTGCTTCCCTGAGCTGCAGTACCTCCTGCGGCCTGTAGGTGGGAGCAGTGGCTGCAGTTTGAGCGCCGCGCGGCAGTCGAGGAAGACCTACAGCAGGCAGAGCAGCTCCTAAACCGCTGTCTACTTTTCTTGTTTGAGTACAAACAAAACACACAATGGGCAGGAATCTCGAAGCGTAACAATCTTGCTCAAACTGTAAATACGTGTGCACATTTATTTGCCTATCAATGCTGTTTTACACATCCGCGGTTGATGTGGGATGTAATGGAGTGTAGTTTGGCTTTATTCTTTTCAACTATAATCTGTTCCATTTTCCCGGGAGTGAATTATAGAGAAAGGGCTACTGTAAACAGTTGATTACACATTGTCGCCGTCCTCGGGATTCGCCTTGATGTGTGCTCTTAATTGATTGACCCGTTGTTATGGATCGTCTTGTGGCCACCGTCAGTCGATGCTGCGGGGTCTTAGTATTCCTGGGTGAGAGGGGCAGGAAGAAAAAGAGAGGCAGAAAGAGAGAGAGAGAGAGAGGAGGATGATATTGATCAGGTGCCGCGTGTGCATCGAATTCCAAGTTTTACCTGACCTTCCAAACTGCTGGCATCATCACCGCACCGAGCCGCTGACGTCCCCTCCCTCTTCTTCCTGCCTTCCTCACTTCACTGTCCTTTTGTCTCAGCCCCTGTGTGGATTTGTGTGTGTGTGTGTGTGTGTGTGTATGCATGCTTGAGCTGCAGATAAAGCCTAAATTGAGCTGTTTTGATTGTTCACTGAGAGCGCCTGCAGCACAAGGCCCCATCGGCACACACACTCCTTCACGTTCAGCCCTCTCCCAGTCACTCTGCACTTGTTCTCCCCCCTCCCTGCTTTTTTATTAAGTGGTGTTGGCAACAGCAATGAAAATTCTTGTAATTACTAGTCAGAATAACTTTCTGTCTCTGGAACGAAGCGGGCTATTTGTTAGCACCAATCTCTGAAAAAATCCTCCTGCGCGCCTTAACGTCTCACCGCCGCTAATCTGGGTTTACATGTCTTGTTTTTAGGGGTTGGAGTAGCTGTAGGCCTCTCTGGGGGGAGCGCGAAGGTGACTTGGAAAAGAAATAGATTTTTTTTGAGAGTTGTATTCTTAGCAGAGGATGAGCTGTACCAGGGGTGTCCCTGACTAAAGAAATTTGAAGTTCAGTGGTTGTCAAGAGTGATTTAATAGAAAAATCACTCTGGTTATTATCTCTTTGCAGATGGAAGGAGTCACTTAGAAGAATCTCTTATAATACGGTGCTTTTGAAAGTTCAAATAATATTTATAGACTTTATTCTGATGCCACGGATGTAATTTCTGAGTTGGCCCTGAGAACATGCTACGTGACTAAATGACTAAGAGGTGGAAGCCCTGAGCTATAGCCCAGATTGTTTCTTTTATGTTTATTCATATATATTTTTCCTTTTCACCGTGTAAGATTCTCAGGGGCTGAGCTAGAAAGAAGTAACGTGCAATGATGCAAGTTTACACCGAGTGCTGCTCATACGGCTCTATGGTCAAGTGCACGGGTATGAAACACTTGTGTTTGTTGATATAGTATCAAGATTGTCACACTTATCACGCCACGAAACAATGGAGAACAGATGCACACGGTATAAATATAAGCTTCGGGTCGCCTCTGCGCCTAATGCAGGTGTAGTGACTGAAAGCTTTATCATAACAGGCTCTCACTGGAGCTGAGAGGGCAGAATTGTTTTTAAATCTAAATGAAATATAAGCACAATGCCATCCTGGTACTCAGCAGAGGTCTCCCGTGGGAATCCCTCTCCTTGTGTATTCGATTTAAAGAGATACGTTGGCACGTGTCTTTTCGCGGGGATCCATATTTGTTGATTTGAAACAGGGACTGAACCTGAACAGAGTCCAGTGATACCATACAATTATGCAAATGCACACTTAAAAACAAACTGCACGCAAAAATGATTTGGCAGAGACGCTTCAGGAGAGTGAGAGGTGTGTACGCGTACACATGGATGTTGGCATGCGAAAACAAAATGCACTGGACATTGTTCTGTGGCTGCACACACACATAAACACACACACGCACACACACACTCCAGGGATGATGTCTGGCTAGGTGGATAAAGTAGTGCTATTGTAATTCGATAGATGGCTTTCCCTAAGATAATCTGCCTTAAACAGATGATCATTTTGGGAGTAGATTTGATTGATGTGGGACAGGCAGAGGAAGAACAAGAGCTGGGGAGACAGAGAATATGCGTATTTTTAAGTCTCCGTGTTTGTGTGCGAGGAAGAGAGAGAGAGAGAGAGAGGTGGAAAATGAAAAGGGTACGTATGGTGAAGAACAGTGTTTTGAGCCAGCTGGACTCTGAATGATGCTCAAACTGGGACTTCTCTCTCTCTCTCTTGCTCAGTCTCTCTTCATGTTGTCATTGTTCATTTGACCAATCACACTTTGCTCTTTTTTTTTTAAACCTTATTTTGTATCATTCCTATCACAGCGTTTGGGACGGATGGCGTTCATGCTCGACTCATTTCAAAAGCTTTTCCTTCTGAATGCTGTTTGTGTTATTGCTGTTTTTTAATATTAGATTATTGGGCAGTGATATAAAAGAAATGTGTAGTACAAGTTTAGTTGTCGCCGTCCACCAACACAGTCGGAAGTGTGTTTGGTTTATGTAGGCGGTGCAGCTTCGTACAGTACAGAAATACATGCAGTCAGTATTTAGATATGGCTGATTAAGGATTTAACTGTTGGACTGCTGCTGACAAAAACAGGCTTAAATTATTAAAAAATGAAATATCTCACTTACTCCTTGTGACATCTTGTCGTAGTTTGTGTGGTTTCTTTTGGCAAAAGAATTCAGATCAGTTTTATTTCTATCACGCCAATTCTCACACAGTAAGTTGAAGATCTGACAAATTTTAAACCCAACAAATCCAAAGTGAAAAGAAGCCAATGCTGTCGGTATGGTTTGAGAACTAGTTGACCTGTTAAAACTCCTCGCCCTGCAAACCTTTCCCAAACAGCTATTCATGATTTATATAATCTATTTTCCTGAATCTTAAGCAGATCAGTGTTTGCTGTAGCAACTTCCCATCTTCCTGTCTGCTTCCTCATCAGCACCTCTCTTCATCTTCATATCTACATCCGCCCACCGCCTCACATTCTGAGTGGCCTTTCCATTGTAGAAAAAGGAGATATTGGAGTAAATAATAAAAAAAAACTCCCTTTACCCACTTCCACCATGTTTTTTTTGTGTGTGTTTTTTCCTCTTCCAGTCTCGCTCTCTTTCCCTCTCTCCCTCTCCCTCTCTCTCTCTCTGTCTTCTTGTTCCTCTCTCCCAACATAATCCTCCGCTCAAGCCCCTAGGTTGCCGTAGAAACATCAATAACATTCCTGCTTGACAACATCTTAGTGCATTAAAGTGGTCGTAGGGAGACTCGGCCCGACACACACACACACACACACACACAGACCGACACACACACACACACACACACACACTGTAACTCCTGTGAAAATAGCAGCAAATGTGCAACAGAAAGAGCTGAAGCACCAACAGTGGTCATAAAGAAGGAGTAAATATCCCATAATAAATACAAATACACTTAGAAGTGAGGTAGTTTTGGGTGGAACTAGTAGCTTGCATTTAGTAATTAGTATAGGAGTCACTTTGTTGTGGAAGTAAGTGGTGTTTTTGTTGAAAACACACTTTACTGTCTTAGTATTGAAAGAGCATCTGGTTCCAATAAACTTCCTCTATTTAAAAAAAATTATATTTGGTGGCACAGCAAAGTGAAGAATGGCAGATATACGGGTACATGGGGTTTAACATACAATCAATCATTCAGTGCAGATGTTCTCGAGCAAACGTATGCATTTTAATTCTCTTGATGTCAGCGGGGTGTTGTAGTGTTGATCGGACACTCGGCCGCTTTGTTGTGGAGAAATATTCCGATTCCCCGCCAGGTACGGTGATCCTGCTGCTCCGCAACCCTGAACTCTGACCTGCTCGTGTCGGGGAGGGAAGAGGCTCCAGGCTGCACCTAATGATTATTTTCAGTATTGATTCATCTGAAGTTTAGCACCTTAATTGCCCTTTTTGGCTTGTAGAATGTTAACATTTAGATTAACAGACTATTAAAGAAAGTAAAGCAACAAATCATCGCTTTGGAGAAGCTGGAACCAGATGTTTGCCTGAAAACTGACATGATGATCTAAATAGTTAAGTTGCTTTAACCGGTATTTAAAGATGGATTTCATTTGGACACTTCTTGAACATTAAATAAACTCCTGTCGGGTCAAGTTTTAAGTTCAAAAGGGAAACAGTTTGCTGCTGTTACAGATTCTTTGGATATTTTTAGACGGATTATCACACAACTCGCTTGAGGCTTTACCCACAACGAAAAGTTTCCCCTCATACGTGAAACGCTTTGAGTAAAATAAAGCACAGGTAAGTTATTTCTGCAAGACCGCAGCGTGGATTCAGGGCAGCTTTTTACCTTTTCACTCTGAAGAGGACGTGTGTGTGTGAGAGTGTGTGAGAGTGACAGTATCCACTAGAGTCCACTCTCGGCTTAGAGTAACATCACTTTCTGTCTCTCTCTTTGTCACTTTTTCCTCTGTCTGTCTCTCTTCATACCTCCCTCTCTTGCTCTCTCTCTCTCAGTCCATCTCAATTAATACTCTCCCACCTCCCTTCGAGGGCCTATTATACATTAGCCCTCTAAATCGAATCTCATGGAAATTGCCAGGGAGACGAACGCTGCTAGTTTGACTGACACGCCGCTGGATTTGTATGCGGCGCGAAGAACAGCCGAGCACCTACACATGCAAAATTACATACACAGACGGCGTGAAGGCACCGGCCTCGCTGCTTTGCTGAACATGAAAGCGAGCGGGTTTGCAAACACGCAGCCGAGCGGCGTGGCGCTTTTTGAATGATTTCAAGTCACACCTACAGGACAGAAGCAAAAGGGAGCGGGTTTGTGTGTGTGTGCGGTGATAACGATGCTCTCTTGTGGTGAAAGCGGCTGCAGATTGGACAGACCTGTCATCATCCCAGTCAAATTATTCTGATTGGCTGCTGATTTCCTGATGGCGTCCCTCTGCGCGTGTGTGCGAGGGTTGTGTTGTTTGATTGAGAGCCCGCGTGGTTGCATTCTTGCATATGGGATTTGTGTGTGTGTGTGTGTGTGTGTGCTGTGTGATTTCCTGATGGAAGCCCTGTTTCATCATCTGTTGCCTTTCCCACCTGTCTCCACGGTGACTGTGCTGTGTCTAATCACTTGATGTGATTTGTGTTGGTAAAACAACGCACCTTCCTCTGATGAGGGCCTTCCCCCCCAGCGTGTGCATGCGTGTGTGTGTGTGTGAGCACAAGTGGGTGTTTGATGCAGGCACCCTTCGGGGCTTCCAAATCAACATTGTCAAGATCCCGCTGTCCCATTATACAGAGACAAACCTTTTTGTCTGATACACACACTCCTCTTGTGCAGAAATACACATGCACACATTGCTCTCCGGGGCCAGATGGATCCTTGCACAGCGCTGTACGGTTGTCTTGTGAAGCAATCAGGACACATTTTTATACTATTTTTTTTATTTTTTTCCCCACTGCTTCACATTGGTGAATTTTCTCTCCTTCTGTCTCTCACACATATCTTGTGAGTGCTCCAGTCAGACAACCACGTAATGGGCTAAAGAGGTACACGAAACAGATGGTTTTCCAGTTAGCCGCCTCACTAATGCTAACAGGACATGTCACAGGAGGAGAAAGATAAAGAGGGGCAAAGTAGAGTCGGGAGTGGGATTTATGCAGGAAAGTGAAAGTGACAGAGTTGACAGCATGTATGTGTGAAAGGCTGTGATGAGAGCGGTGACAGAGTTCTTAGTGAGGACTCAGAGAGAGAAGTAGTGAATGAACAAGTACTCTGTGTTCAGAGTAACTCTACAACCACTGCACACCTTGTTTTAACCCTCCTAGTCCAAGGCAGCGTTTTTAGCTCCTGTTACATTTCTGTAAGATCATTTTTCACTGCAATACAAAGTCCTGCACCTTTATGAGAACTGTGGCTAAAAGCAGAGAGAACTCGAAAAGGTCATAAAGTTATCATGTCATACATCTTTAAAAGAAGAAAAAAGAAATGTTGCATGTTTTTGTATTATTTGTTTTCTGAAAATGAAAAAACAAAGGTATCAGCGTGTACAACAGTTTTCCAAGTGCCCTAATGTGGTTTCATTAGTTGAAATAATGACAATACTGTAGATGTTTTACTCCATACATTTCCAGTTTACTTCCATAATTGTCTTATTTCTGCTCTGTGTGAACACTGCCTGCAGTTCAGCCCAGTTCAGTGAAAAGTCCCTGAATTTTTGCCACATGACTCGTGATCACAGCTGAGTCAGTAATGGCTTCACAACCGTGCCAAAGAGTGGAATTTTTAGTTTTTTACAGAATTTGGTTCATGCAAATGTTGTATTTTTCATGGATTTTTAAAACAAGACATATAAAACAAAGTGATTTTAAGCTTAGATTTGGATCATTTTGCCAAAATATTAAAATCTGTGTATTCTTTCTGGTTTTACAACTTATGGTTCTGTTAAATTGTGTAATTTTACCAATTCAAAAAAAGATAAGAGTTAATTAAAGGCAATTTGAATAAAATATCATGATTTTAAGCTTTGATATGGTTAAATTTTCTGATGTTTTCCAATGTGATCAGTTTATAATGGTTTGAATGTTGATGATCTGATGATTCTTTAAGTTCTTACAGTTTCTGGCTCTAATATTTGGTGTTTTTGAGTCCAGAAGGTTAAAATTTAGTTATCTTGAATGCATGAATAACTGTCCATCCTGTCAGTTAGTTGAGGCGGCTGTAGGCCTGGTTGTCACACCTCAGTACTTTCTGGGTGCAGATGGAAGTGTATTTGTAGAATAGAGCATCAGAAAATAGTTGTTTACTCATTCGTTAAACAGTAATATGTGCATTTGAAACTTTTAGATCATTATATACTTTACACTGTTTTATTCAGGCAGACTCTGGTGCACTGAGCAGTTTGGCTTATTTCAATAAAGTTAAGATGTGTATTTTTTTTTTTTTTCAAATTTAACAATTGTTACACATCATGCTTTGTGAGATCTGATTCTATCAAATCATTCACACTCTTGTGGCAAATACATTTTTTTAAAAAGTGGAAACATCATTTTGTCTGATTCCTGCCACTGGGTGCAGCAGTGAAGGAGGACACGTGTTGAACACAGTTGGAATGAAAATAACAGATTAAAAAAAAAAAGACAAAGGACACAAGAAATGGGACAACTGTGTCTCTCCACTTTCTTCACGCCCTCAGCCCCTCCACCCGCCCTCCACCCATGAGACTACGTGTTGCCAATCTGTGCCAGGCTGTGAAACATTAGCGCCATGCAATATTTAGCAGGACTAAGTCAGGCTTTTAGCATCAGGCGGGTGTATGCTCTATATGTTTAGAGGCAAGCCTGCAGCAAGAACAATCTGATTAGCCAACAAGCGAGAGCTTTCACTGCTCCCAATGCTGTTTGGTGTTTGTGCGCCGCTGCGTACGTCGCTTTTATGTGCATACTCTTGAAAAGCGTAAAGCGTCTCGGAACAATCTTCGTCCTTTTCAACTAAGCTGAGAGGGTTGAAAAGTGAGAAATGATGCTGAAGCGTGTTCAAAGAAATGCTGAGAATGGCAGCTGTGTTTGTCTCTTCAGAGTCACGAATTTGCATGTGCTTCTTTATTATCCTCTTCAGTTCTGCTTTCTGATATTCTGACCTGTTGCACGCGTTCACAAAGAATGGTGCTGTGGTGTTTGTGGGAGCGGGAGCTGATGTTCTTCCAGCTATGACACATGCATGAACACTCACGAGCGCAGACACAATCTTCCCGTATCACAATGCAGCGTGCTTCTTCCTTAAACAATAACCCACAGAAAGACAGACAAAGCTCTCTGACGCATTGTGCTGCAGCAAAAGGACAACGTAGTTTTGTTACTCACACATTATGAAGTGTGCAAACTATACAAACGCATAATAAGTCAATTAAAGTGAAGTCCTGTTCACCTTCTTTATTGTTTCTTGGTTTGATGTTCTTTGTGCTGCTGCAGCTTCTCCTGAAGACTTTTTCTTGAGCTCATGTGGTGAAGAGAAAGTTTGGAGACATTTTTTAGTAAACATGTATTTTCATTGTTTGTAGAGCTGCAACTTTTAGTTGATTATCCGTTTAGTGTATTGATCGACTTGTAAAGTGAGTATATGGAACTTTTGTTGACTCTAAATTGGAAATAGTTTGGTTGATGCCAGTTATTAATATTCAAGGAGACTCCATCGATGTTTGCTTGCCTTATTTTTGTGGTTCTGCATCAACTTCATTAACGCTCTGAACACAAAGCAACTTGTGGGCATTATTTAGTTTTTTAATTTCTGTTGCATTTTTGCTAACTGTAGGCTATTATTTCAATTTAATCTATCTAAACAGCACAACCATGGCTAGAAATAGGCAGAACTTAAAAAATCTTTAGTTCACTACAACACAAGAAAAGTGAAAGTTTAATTTCTTTGGTAGTTTATTTTACAAAAATCAAAAAAAAAAAAAAAAAAAGAATCTGGAGCTGTATTGAATCTGTATAATATTTTCCAAGTGCCCATAGAGGTCGTCAACACTGGAACAAAAGGTGGTTGTGCTTACTACTGATGTTTTAGTACCTACATGTGATTCTGTACTTGTCTCCTACCCGCCCTGTGTTAGCACTGCCTGCAGTTCATCTGAACAGCGCCTGAGTTTCTGTCACATGACTGTTTGTTGAGTCACTAACGGCTTCACCGTACAGAATCTGCAAAATCCAGTTCATGTAAATGTTTCATTTTTGGTAACTAGTTGAATGAGACGTAAAGTGTAAAGTGATTTAAAATCTTAAATCTCTTTAATCATTTTCCTAACAGAATGGCTACTCACATGTGATTTGTTTCAGGACCATTGAAAAGTTAAACATCTGTTGTCTGTGGCTCTGATAAATGGTGTAACTTTGCAGTTTAGAGGGTTAACACACATTCACGTGCTGTGAAGTATACAAAACAGGCACGGCACAGAAGTGCTATATGAATAAAGATTGACATACCGTAAAATCCAGACTATAAGCCGCTACTTTTTTCACACGCTTTGACCACTGCGGCTTAAACAACGATGCAACTAATTTATGGATTTTTACGAATTTGCCTCGAGACAAAAGTGACATTGAGAGCAACAACGACAGAGAGACTGAGGAAGTGTGTGATGAAGTAATTCTGAGGCTGTGCAAGTCCGATACTGAAGACTTTAGTGGTTTTAGTGCGCAGGAGGAAGATGAAGATAGCGATTAGTGACTTTTCCTGGTAGGCTGCTGTAGGCTCTGTTGGGAGAAAAAGCATTTACGGTACTTACTTGTGTATGTTACAGGTATTTAATTGAAAGTTAAAAAATATCTTTCTGTGTAAATGTCATGTTACAACATGGACACCTGCAGCTTATAGACAAGTGAGGCCTGTATATGTACAAAACTTCTTTTTAAAGTTAGTGGGTGTGGCTTGTATTCAGGTAGACAATAGTCCAAAAATTATAATCGAGTGTTACATGTTATATTCACTTGTTTGTTTGTCCTTCTCCCGATATGGTTTGTATGTTCTACCTTTGTGTCACGCCTCTTTTACACATCCCCAAAAATACTTCTGCAAAGAATAGGACACACCTGTGCATCCTCGCTCCCTCATCTATAGACGAGGAGACTCAAAATCGAGCAACAACACGAGCCTTCAGTTCACCGATGTTTCATTACCTGCTAATCTGCAGGAGCAGCCAAGTCCCCCGTATGTACATACAGTGTACTTCTTTATCTTTTACTCACTTTATCCACCTACACGCACTCGCTTCGCACACATTCTGGCATTCAGAACTCACCGCTGTGGTAAACTGTTATACCTACCCACGCCATCTAACCTCATGTTAATGCACCATCTGACTCTTCTCACTGCCTCACTTCCCTCTCTGGCAAACAGCAGCTCTTGAATAATTGCAGTGAGGAAGAAATTTTCAATGCATACAAGATGGGGTCTCTGCAGCATCTCTCTCTCTCTCGCTGCCTCTGAAAGTCTATCCCTTCTGCTTAATCCCACCTTGTCTAACTGAAGAGCCGTGTTTTAGGCACAAACACACACACGGGTTGGATGAGGAAACGCACGGAGGGGGGAAACTTACCTCCGCTGCGTCGCTCGATGTCAACTGTTTGGTAGCAACCTGCTCATTTCTACACAACGTATGCAGACACACACACACACACACACACACACACACAGCCATTCACATACATCCACGGGTCAACTGCTGTTTGTAACATTACCTTAATGAGAAGTGGTTTTCAGTATAACAAAACACTTGAGTTGTTGATCACCCAGTTTGCCCATACATCTGCTCAATAGTGCAGTGTGTGTGTGTGTGTCTGTGTGTGTCTGTGTGTGTGTGTGTGTGTGTGTGTCTATCCGTGTCAGTGTGTAGGTGTGTGAATGCAAGATCATACATTATGTGGAGTGTTTTAACACTGTCATGATTAGTGCAGTTCTGTGTTGTCAAGTGGGAGGAATGGCTTCCATGTCTAAACAGGCACAAACAGAATAATGTTTACGCACACACACACACACGGATGCGCCGACGCACACACACACACACACAACCCAACAATGCATCCCACAGAGAGAGAGAGAGAGAGAGAGTTTCGAGAGGTAGAGTGTTATGCTCACTTGACAAATAATACAAACCTTAACACCAGCATGTGGTTTCGTGTGTGTGTGTGTGTGTTTGTGCGCGGCCAGCTCGCAGTCGTCATCAGTTTTATGAAGTAAAAGTTGACACACACACACACGCAGACACACAAACACATCCCATTCCTGTGTGTTAATCCTCCCTCCTCCCTCCAGCTGTGCAATCATAATTTAAAGGTGTTGTCTGTATAATTTCTGTGGATTATGTGATTAGGAAGCTATTGTGGCAGATTAATGTGTGAATGAGGTTAACTCGTGATGAAATGGCTTTTGTCAGCCGGTGCCCTCCGCGGCCTATTGCGGCGCCGTGTCCTTGTCCTTTTGTGTGTCTGTGTTGGGTTTGTGTATCTGTGGGCTTTTGTGTGTGTGTGGAGGAGAGAGAGAGGGGGACAGGTGGAGGCCAAAGCCTTCTAATCTTTAAGCCACCATATTTATTTGTGATCATATGTCTTGATTTATTTCGTTAATGTGTTTGATGTTGGTCTGTTTTAAAGCTCACCTCATTTAAACCCTCTGCTCTCATATAGATATGTGTAAGAGATGAAGAGGAAAAGCACATGGATTATACTGTGGCTTTTTATGTGGCTGCACGATATTTGAAAAAAACCTGACATTGGGATGTTTTGTTTTTGCTGTGATATGAAAAAAAAAACAGGAATTTTCCCCGGATTAATAACTATTTGGAAGTAATTAGTCATTCTAGAATGATTGGGGTGATTTTGTAAGGGAGCGCATCTGTGTTGAAGATATAAAACAATTTTTAAAAAAGCTTTAAAAGTTGTTTCCACTCATCTTTATGATAGAGAGCTTTGTGGTGCTGATTTAAATAGTCAAACATTGATTGTGGTTTCAGCATTCCAGAGTCCTTGTTTTTTCCCCAACATCATCCTTTCCATCACAACTGAGGCGACATTTCTTTTTGCAACCAAGTCGTCCTTTTCCATGTTTCTTTCATAATTGTCTGTGCACATGTGGAGCCTGTATATCAACAAACTCTGTCTCTTGTGCATAACTTGTAAAGAACATGTTGGTTGCTGTTGCCCTGTGTTTGCTCTGTAAGAAAGGAAAATCCAAGAAAACTTAAATCACAATACATTGTTCTGTTCGACAAAATTCTCTCGTACATCAGCAGATGAGACAGTTTTTGTATTCGTGTGAAGCAGCCAAAAAGTATTTGCATGATGTGTTTGAGTTCATTTGCCTCATGCCACACTGCACTTCCTGTACATGTAAACCAATGCAAATACAGGGATTATTAAACAAAGAAACAAAACAAAAAACAACCCACTGGTTGTACCATTTTCTATTTTTGCTTGTTGTTAAAATGTTACCAGAATACATGTTCTCCAGAAGTCTGATTTAAATGTGTCACGTATTACATTGTGACAAATCACAATTAAATATGTTTTATATCAAGATCTGCCTTTACAAGCTTGTTTTCTTGCTTTACTGTTGCTCCGTTTAAGTCAAATAATCATATATTAGATGGTAATCCAAAAAAACAGAGGACAGCCTTCAAACATCTTGTGAAAGGATCGTCTTTTAACCCAAACCATGAAACTGACTCTATAACCAAACAGCGAGTGAAAAAGAAACTCAGATACATTCTGTCACCTCTGACCTCTTATTGTGAACTTTGTGGCTCTTTCCAACTGGAAACACTTCCTACTACTTCCTACTACGTCATAGTCAAAATATGTGTCTTTCAAAACATAAATGGTTTACCCTCCAAACTCCTCAAAAAACTTCAGCTTATTCAAAACTCTGCTGCCCGTCTCCTCACCCATACCCGCTCTCGAGATCCCATCACCCCGTCCTCCAACATCTCCACTGGCTCCCTGTCAAAGATCCTCCTCCTCCTCACCCACAAAGCCCTCCTCCATCATCTGGCCCCCCTCCTAGCTCACAGACCTGCTCCAGCTCCACACGCCTTCCTGTTCCTCCTCTGCTCACCTCCTCGCCTCACCACCGAGAACCAAACACCGAACCTGGGGAGACAGAGCCTTTACTGTTGCTGCTCCCACCCTCTAGAACTCCGCTCCATCTCCCATCCTGCTCTGACCTCAACACATTCACGTCTCTTTTAAAACTCACCTTTTTAAGATCGCTTTTCATGTTTAACCGTTTTACATTTTTTATTTTTACCTGCCTTCTATACCTGTTTTTTTTTTTTTTTTAATATTGTTTGTATTCAACTTGTTTTGTTCTTGTTTTTATCTCTTCCTTGTTAAGCGACATTGAGTATCATGAAAAGCGCACTACAAAATAAATGTATTATTATTTTTGTTATAAATGAGAATGCAGATTGAGCGTATAGAAGCGTTATTTTTATATCCAGCAATATAAAGTTGCTCAACATACAGCCTAAACATGGCACAATATTTAGCTGCAGTATCTTTTCTCTGCTGTTTGTCCTCTTGTTTGTCTTTCACCATCCTCTCCTTAATTAACCACCTGAAACTAAAACTGAATTTCTTCTCCCTTATTTCTCTTATTCCTCCCTATGGAGCCTCCTCTCTTGTCCTCTCTCCTCCTCTCTAGACCAAAATACAGTTCATGACACTTTTAAACCAGCAGAAGAAATACCGAGAGGCCTTTAGATCTTCAAGCCACTGTATTTATTTATGATGATATTTAGGTAAAATTGCCTATTAGATCTGAGTCTGTTTTAACCGTCACCTCACTTAAAACCTCTCCTCTCCTCCTCCTCCTCCTCCTCCTCCTCCTCCTCGTCCCTCTTTTCCTACTTTCTACATTACCTCTATGGAGAGAGACTGGCTGACATAGACACAGCTCAGAGCAAGAGCTGTTGTTGGATCTCGACGGAGCTCTGAGGAGAGGAGGCACGGCGGTGGCACAGCCTGGAGCCAGCTGTCACAAATAGAACATTTAATAGTGTCTCTCTTTCTCTCTGTCTCTCTGGAGCTGGTCTGCTGTCGGCTCAGGTCATTCCAGATAGGACTCTATCTTAGGATGATCTCACTGACAGCACCCACTTTAGACTAATCACTCCATTTAGACTGGAGTGGCCCTGAGGTGGGAGGGAGAGAGAGAGAGAGAGAGGAAAAGGAGAAATGAAAAGAGAGAGAGAGATGACAGAGATGAACAGTTACTACCCCGCAGGAGGAGAAGGAAATGAGGGAAGATCCGTGCGAGGGCCACGAACGCTGAGAGGAGGCAGAGAAACGCCAGACGTACTGAGAAGTGAGATGGCGAGCAAATTTATTTTAGGGGGCCTGTCTATGAAGCATAATAATTGTTAATTGAAATGAGGAGTGTTTTGCTAACCTTGGGGTATTTGTGTAAATATACGTGCGTGAGTCTGTTTATGCAGGCCCGGGCATTTGTTTGAGCTGGCTTTTATTTTGTGTGTGTGCAGTAAACAGGAGAGAAAGAGGCTGTTTTAAAGTTGAGCAGTCGCCTAGATTGCACCCATCATCATCTCTTTGTGTTTCTTTCCACCGCTGGTATCTGATAGTTGCTTCTGAATTGTTGCCCAACAAGTCCAATTTCATATGCCAATGGATCTGGTGTTGACGGCCATTTCCTCGACAATCGGAGCAATGAGAAGTTTGTAGATGGAATACAGGTGCAGGTTAGCTGATGTAGTAAAATTGCAGCTCTTGAATTGCAATTTTTTTTTTACATGACACGTGTTAGGTTAACTTCTCCTACAGCAAAGATGTCAACATGGTGGTGTATGGACAGCAGATAAAGACAAAATGCGAGGGCAGTTCTGATTGTCAGGCCAACCTGATGTGACCACAGTATAAACAATAAAAGAAAAACTAATTCTTCTCTGGTTGCAGCGCATGAATCAACATGATGCAAAAAACTGGCGATGATCGCGTCTTTCTCCTTGGATTTTCCACGGACAGGTTTCTTGTTCTTTTATTTGTCCTTTCAGTCACAGTGGACGTCGCTGTTGGTTCTGCTCAGTTTTCTCTCTAACAAGCCACACTAGTGTAAAAATAAACCATACTGCTTGGTGTCTGCCAGAGTTTTATTTCGAGGAAAATCAATAAAACAAGGCTTTCATGAGCATGGTTAGGGTACTGAGAAACGTAGAAGGATTGTAAAGAATAAGATAAGCTCTTCTCAAATATGAGATACGTAACAGTGCTGCTTTATTATTCTGTTTTTAGAAGTAGGTCACTCTTATGTTGAGGGTTGTAATGGCCTCATTTCATACAACAGTTACAAAGCGAGCTGCTGTATGTGTGCAATATTTGTCATGTATGTGATATTGGACAGTACATTAAGTGATTGTAATACATAGTAATGCACTAACAATACAAGTAGTAATTAATGATTGTTTGCCGTCTGCAAATGATGCAGCTTGTGTTTTATAAGCGTAGAGGAAAGACTCCTGCAAACAGCTGGAATCAACGAACTAAACTTCAGCATCTGTTAACATTTTTGTCAAAACCTGGACGATGTTATTATTCTGTTACTTTAACTGATGGGCTGCAAGGTGGAGCAGTGGTTAGCACCGTTGCCTCACAGCTAGATTCGCATCCTGGTGAGGACACCCCGGATCTTTCTGCGTGGAGTCTCCATGTTCTCCCTGTGCAGCGTGGGTTCTCTCCAGGTTCTCCGGCTTCCTCCCACACAGTCCAGAAACATGCTGAGGTTAATTGGTGATTGTAAATTGTCCGTAGGTGTGAATGTGAGTGTGCTTGGTTGTCTGTCTCTAAGTGTAGCCCTGTGATAGACTGGTTACCTGTCCAGGTGAACCTGCCTTCACCCTGAGTCAGCTGGGATAGACTCCAGCACCCCATGACCCTAATGAGGAATAGTGGAGTAGTAGTGGAATAGGAAAAGTGATGTATAGATAATGGATAGATGGATGGATGGATTTTAATTGACATTTCAGTCTGTAATAGTGGTGGAATTGTAGAGCGAAGTAAATGCAAAAGGTGTTTTGTGATTTTGGCGTGCAAACTGTGTTTATTTGTTTTTGGACCAATAGTGAAATGTGGAAAAAGCCTTCCCTACATTGACCTGCAATGCATGCAGTTCAGACTTGTGAAACAGAAATGTTACTTGGTCAGACTCAGCAAGATTGTTGTTGAGACATTTATGGAAAAATTCTTATTCATAGATGAAATGAAACTGTTCAGATGCCATCAGATTAACGGAAATGGGTTCCATATCACATCAAATCAAATCAAGTTTATTGTCATTTTGCTGTACATACAACAGTAGTACAAACGAGATGAGAGAGCGTTTCTTCAGGCTCCAAAAACTAAAAGCAATTAAATCAAGAAGAGTTTGCATGTCCGGATCAGCAGTTCAGCGTTCTGACAGCTTGTGGAATGAAGTCTAACATAGTAGCAGTGCAACATATTAATGATTTCATATTGGATTTATAAGTTAAGGAGAACTAGTGAGTGAATATTTTACAAATTTGCTTGCAAAATAGTAATTAAACAGTCACGGAAATTAAATACACTGTAAATACTTGAGAAGTAATTTGAGTTAATTTACTGTAAAATGATCTACATGTTACCTCATTGTTAAGCCACACTTTCTTTGGTTTACACGCCAATGCTAAAGGTTTATATTTACCATCGTCGGAACTCCCTTTCAGATATTGTTCCAACGTGGCACCAAATATCTTGAGAATTCTTGCACATGCACTGTTCACCTGAAGGAACTATCTGTTCACCGAAGCCCAGCGTGTGTTAACGCATGTGTGAGGCCTTTTTACTGTATGCCAGCTAATAATGTACAATAGCTGCCTCCCTCCCAGATGTGCCACCCGTCCTCCCTCCCTGCAGCCAGATAACCTCCACCTGTCACTCCTCATCGTCCACTTTCCTCTCCCATTCTTCCGTCTCTCTTTGCATCCGTCCATCCCTGGGTGTCCCTATTCATCCGGAGTGATGGAGTTGGTCCGACTCACCGTTGCCTTTTCAGTGCGGCCGAACACACGCACACACACTCGCTCGCAGGGACGCGTACACACAGACTTTGTGTTCGCCACCCATTTACCTGACTCAATGCCTCTATTCTCTGGCTCCAAATTGACCGTTGGCTGGACAGATGGACGGATGACCCATGGTGGTCCCTCTCTCTTCGTTTTCTCTCTTCTCACATACACACATACGCTCATAGACAAACACAATAGAGATATGCCCACAGGGCTTCCAGGACCCAAATATGTGTTCAGAATACATTCTTCTTTTTTTTTTCCTACTTTCTTATAACTCTACCTCAGTTTCCTTCTCTTTCTTTCTCTGTCTCAGTCAGACATGACCGCAGTTTTGAGAATTAGGAATGATAAGCTGAATGAATTAAGACGACATTTAACAAAAAAAAAAATATGCACAGGGTGAATTATTTCAGTTTCTTTGTAACTGCATGAGTGTTATTTCCATTTGCACCGTGCCATAGTTCTGCTGTGGTGAGAACTACAGTTATTTGTGTTTAGTCTGCAATAATAACTCAGTCAGAATATGTTCCTGATGCAGGATTAGAATTAATGTTGGGGGCCAAGAACATATGTTGACAAGAAAATTAGCTTTCAGTATATTTATACAAAAGGAGAGATACAAGTATAGACCTACAACTACATAAAACAGGCAAAAATTAAGCTGCAACTGTCCGCAAGCTATTTCTTAATTAGTTGTTTAGACAGAAAACAGTGAAATCTGCCTTTTCTGAGTTTCCTAAAGGCTTTAGTATATGTTCATATGTTTTTTGTTGTTGTTGTTGTTGCCTAAATGCCCCTAAATATTACATGTACAAAAAAAAAAATAGCAGAAAATACTCACATTTGACATGGATATGTTGGTATGTTTGCCTGAAAAATGACCCACAAAATTATCAGGTTTTGTAGATCGAGAAATTCATGACTAAACTCACTGGTTAGCTCTTAGAGAGATATAAAAGGAAAGCTGGACAACACACCACATGCATGCACAGCTTGCTGATATATTCATGCACAATGCAGAATATTTTGCATCGTATTTGCACTGATTTGTGAAGTGAAAATTGCACGCCGTCTCTGATATACCTACGAAAGGTCTGGCCTCAACATGGCATGCGTTTGCTGAGCTTTTGTATCATACATAACTGTGGCTTTGTCAACAGTCCGCGGGGCAGATCTCTTCCATCTGAGGTTAATCCCACAGAGAGAGAGGGATCCCAAACCTGAATATTACCGCAGCTCAAATCTCCTCACAGTCAGACGCCACTACTCACATCTCACACCTTCACACAGAGGGGTTTGCATGTCAAGATAAGTGGAAAAGGTAAAGGGAGACAAACACACTCCTGTGCAGTACACTGAATGGCAAATGCACACGCGCACGCAAAGTACATATTCGTGTAACGGCGCACACATGCGCACAGATAGACCCATACGGAGTTAAAAACACACATACAGTATGGACACACACACAGACGCGTGCACACACACTCATGCACAGACACACACTGGCAGCGGAGCTCATCTGTGTGCTATCTGCTCTCTTCTCTCTGCAGTAGGCAGATAAGTGCCATAGTCAAACCAGCGAGGGAGAAACACTGTACTAGATAGGCCCTGTAGCTACACTCCGTACGCCCTGCGGTGGCTCTGTGCGTGTTTGTGTTTGTAGGGACTGAGGCAGAAATACACTTTAAATGTACAGAAATCCTTCCTTTGGAATATCAAATTTTAATGCAAACTGTAAATCAAAGTTTGCATTCAAACATAAGATTACTTATAAGAGTGAGTTTCAGGTCCTCTTCATTCGTGCACACAAGATTCCTGTACAGCAAATCATTGTTGAGCTAATAACTGATCAGTAAACATTACATCTTTAACAAGACAGGGTGTGTGGTAAGGAAGTTCTTCTTAAGCATGATTTGCTCTTTCACCACATGCAAGTAGTTCTGCAGCAGAAGCAATGAAACTGTGACAACCCTGCATAAATCACCTGTCTAACCGCATCTGTGGTTGCTCTCACACACGTCTCATAAACACAATGTACATTTTCTGACCTGAAGTCGCCTCCTCACTCCTCCACTTATTAACCCTATTCAGGACTTTTGGGGTCTTTTCAAATCAGGTTTATTGTCATTTCGCTGCACATACACAGTAGTTCAGGCAAGATGAGAGAGCGTTTCTTCAGGATTATTCAACCAGCAAGTTTTTCGGAAAGCACGTCTGGGATAAGACACTAAACGTTCCCTGTCGCTGCCTCCTGAAGGGGCCACTGCGTCCATGCGCGCCGCCATTTTGGACCCTAGGCCATTTGGTTTAGGTGACAAGTATTGTTTTTTTTATTTTGAAGATTTTTTTAAAAATATAAAAAGAGGGACATTTGACATGCATTTGGAACCAAAAAAAATAAAAAATACATCAACTTATCAGAAAATTTATTAGTATAAAAGTCTATAATGAATACCAACAAATATTTTGCACATATTCTTTCTTTGGTACCAATGGACCCCGAAAGACCTTCTACGTATGGCAACATGAGAGTCCTGAGCAGGGTTAAGCATCCTCTCGTATCCTCCATTACTGTGTCTGACATGCTGAAAAACAGACTTTTCCTTCATGCTTTGGTTTTCAATAAAGACCAATCATCCAATCCTGAGCGTTTCCAATCATTCGTGTATCTCTATAGCACAGAAATGGTGCTGCGATGCTCTGAGTTTAAAAGCTTTTGTCGTACCAGTCATTTGTGTCCACTCATTGGACCCTAAATTTCTATGTCCTGTCCTGTTGTGGTCCTCTCCAAGGATCCGTCTTATTCCCCGTTTTCCCTATACTTTCCCTGGCTGTTCATATCGCCCCTCATTATTTGTATAATCATGTGTTTACTGTCAGCACAAGGATTAAAAGGACGACCCCAGACTGCTAACAACCGATAATGAGAATGAACTCTGTAATAGCCAGATAACTGATTTGCTGTTTTATGGTCTCATTCCTGTTTAGCCTATGATCTTTGTGTCAACACTGTGGCATAATTTGACTCTGGCTTATTACTGAATTTTGCTAGATTTAACTCCATCGAACTCGGGCGCATCCAAACGCCCTGTTGTCATCTGTGGATTGACTCGAAGCAACACCGACCCAGAGTTTTGACAAACGCTTCCTAACCGGCAGCAGCAGCAGCATCGGTGAACCTCTTTGATTTCTCCTCCAAGATTCTTGTCTGCCTCCGTGCACTTGTTTGACCTGGTGTGGTATTATATTGTAGAGCACTGGTCTGAAGAGCTCCATTGATCTGTACACTGACCAATAGACCCATAGATTGCTGCAAAGCCCTCTGGGTAATAAAAAAAAAAAAAAAAAGTGGCAGCAGTTTATCTCCTAGCAACATACAGTAACATCATCCTGAGGTCTTTCTTCCTCTGTGTCAGACTCTTTTTCTTTCTGTCTCCCCCTTTTCTGTTTTTTTTCCCCTGCCTTCTCAGACCCAACAAACACTTGAGTAGACTCCTTTTCACTGCCAGTGTGTACATGTGTGTGTGTGTGTCCCTCAGGGGTCCTTGTGCATGTCCATCTCTGTGCTTTCTACCATGCAGGATAAAAGCCTTTCAGCTGTGACTGCTGCCAAATCAGCCCCTGCCACACCATTGCAACTCCACTCCAGCACCAGTTAACTATCACACTGCTGTCATTAGAAACAGAGTGTGTGTGTCAGAGAGAGAGAGAGAGAGAGAGAGAGAGATGGGGGAGTCGGAGAGGAAAAGAGATGTAGAGGATGAGAGAGAAAGGAATAGCAGGCTCAACAATCTGGGTCACAGGATTCAGACGACTGAGCACCAGTGATATGTTTCTGATCAGGTCCGCTACTGTGGACTCTCTCGGCAGTCGCTAAGAAAACACTCACACGCCGGCTGGACAGACTCTGGGTGTTCTGCGTTTCCTCATTTCCAGCAAAGCACGCTTATTTATATAGCGCATTATCATACATAGAGTTTGTTCAAAGTGCTTCACATACAGATAAAATAAAGCATGTAATCAAAATGTATGTAATAAATGAAACTGATCAAAACAACCTGGACACAGATTTATAGACAAGAAATGAGTCCCCTAAAAAGACCAAAACCAACAATTTATCACACAAACAGTGGCGTGAACCTCTGTTGTTGTCCAATAACTATTAAACAGACATGCACTGCCTTACATGTTCCTTCATTATCACACACATTAGCACCGTATTATATTTTGGGTCATATATTCTGCTAAAATAGGCTCCAACAAATACGTTTTTCTGGAAAATGAACATCTATATTCGTCACCCATTTTCAAAGATTTACACATTCAGCTGGAACAAATAAATTTGTGGCTACATAAAATATAGAATATTTCCAGCCTCATCTTTTAAAATTGATGTATATCGTTCTAAAACAGGATAATACGGTGAAACCAACAAGAGCTCAGTTGTGGATAAAAAGTCAGAGCTTTATTTGTCACATTTATGTGTCATTTATTTTATTCTGGTGTAAAAGATGCATTTTGTAAACAAACCAAAATCATAAATAAACCACTTCTTTTCTTAAGAAGTGAAAGAGTTTTGCTGCAACTATGTAAAATTACTACGACTTTGTGAGAACAGTTTAACAGGAGAAGCATTTTCTTTTGACTCGTATGTTTAGTTTTTGTGTTTGTCACACTGCTGGTGGACATGCAAACACTTCTTTAAGTCCTTGTAGTTTACAGAGTGTATGCAGTTTACCGTTATTTGCTTGGGGAACTAACTAATGAAAGCAAATGAATACAACTAATTAACAAAACTGATTAGTACCATACTGTAGCAAAACAAAGGGGGGGAAAGGTGTTACAATATGAGAAAAATTATGTGTTTTTATAACATTAAAGCATGTAAATATGTTCTATAGAGACCCAACATATATTATAAACCTGAAAATGTGCTTATTCTGGGTTTAAAAAACCCCAAACTAGAAGCAGTTTCAGTTGTGGATACCCTCTGACATCTTGTTTATGGGGATGAGAGCGCTCCTCCTCATGTTAAGCTGCACACTTTTAAGTTAAAGCCTCCAACATCTGACCGAAGGGTTTATTGGGTGCTACATTGTTCAACTGTAGCAACTTACGATCAAACCAAAACAAGCAACTTAACAGGTCTAATGGAGCACTTAGCCTCCCGACCTCTCCCACTAACCAGCTGATAATCCAGGTAGCATGCCTGTTGACCATTGTGTAAGTGGCTTTACACAAATAAGTCCCTAAACAGATCAGACAGCTCTTCTATATGTCCCACATGAGCCATGTGTAGGACGACACGGTTCACTGGCAGGTTACTGTAGGCACTGAAAACTATGATTAAATTAACTGAGCTGCTTTGGGGTTTCCTGCCTTTTGACCGTATTATGCCAGTAAAGACCTCAGTGTCACTTAGAAAATCCATGAACATGTTGATGAATATTTTTGTATGATTGTTGCAACTGAAACCATAAAAGCTGCACCATGTGTCTGCATTTAACTATCCACATAAATCATACCTCTTAGTTAAGGAAGGGTGTCTGATTTGCAAGGATTCATCTGTTTTCATCTGTTTTTATGCGACTGTTTGTGGATGTTTACCTGTGTGTGTTTGTGTGTGTGTGTGTGTGTGTGTGTTTGTGTTTTGTGGACTCCGGGCATTAGTTGATTGGTTTGCCTCTGGGTTCACCAGGTGGTCTGTGTGTACAAACAGAGAAGTTTCTTAAACCTTTTTCCCGACGTGGCCTCTGCCTGACCCAGATTAACCTTGTTTGGCCCGGTCTGGTTCAGTCTTATCGTAGGTTTGCGAAAGCTGCACTTCGGAAAAGTTAAGAAATGGAGCATACATGGACGGTATTGTCTCCAAATGAAAGAATAACAACAGTACAACACTGCAACTGCATGAACTAGTTT
This sequence comes from Stegastes partitus, assembly GCF_000690725.1. Taxonomy (NCBI): domain Eukaryota; kingdom Metazoa; phylum Chordata; class Actinopteri; family Pomacentridae; genus Stegastes; species Stegastes partitus. The sequence continues at coordinate 127,315 of NW_007579346.1, read as the reverse complement.
GTTTACACCATTAGTTGTAGTCCGACTCAGTAAAACAGATTAACCACTTGGGGGTCATTACTTAGAGAGCTGGAATAACACCAGTTTAATACGAAGGTTATTCTTCTGCTTCAGCTTGAGCATTTCAGATTTGCTTGAAACTTTTTTTTGAAATCATAAAATGTGGATCTTTAAAATGGCATCTGTGAAATTTAAGCTTGAAATACAAATTTTTTCCAAACCCCCCAGAAAAACTAAAAACTGTCTGCTTGCCTACAGTGGGTACGTACAACAAAAAACCCTTGAGGCCATGTTTGAACCACATTATCTCAGGATCGTCAGCTGTTCCCTTATTTATTGTACTTATTGAATTCATATTTTTTTAAAGAGATTCTTGAAGGTAAGCCCTCAAACAGAAACTATAAACCCAGCTTATGACATTGGTGCAAAAAAAATGTGCTAAAAGTGGGTCGGCAGGTAGGTTTGAATTTAAAAAAATCTCAGCCAGTATTTATTTTAATATTAAGCTAAAATTTTGCAGACACCATTTTACATATCCAACGTTTCAGCCAAAACAGAGATGGTTGAGCAGAAAGTGTTTGAGATAAAATGACTCCATAATGTTTTTAACTCTCTGAGCCCTAAAAGCAGCTGGTGGATTTTAAAGGCATGTTGTCATGTTAACCATATCTATGCTTGAAAAATGAACATTTCGGCTGTGGCTCAGGTGGTAGAGCGGGTCGGTCAGTGATCGGAAGGTCGGCGGTTTGATTCCACCCTGTAACCTGTGTCATGGTCAAGACACTTCACCCGCCTTGCCTGGTGTGAATGTGTATGAATGGATTGTTTGAGGTGGCCGTAGGTGCAGAATGGCTGCCACGCCTCTGTCAGTCTGCCCCAGGGCAGCTGTGGCTACAATCGTAGTTTACCACCACCAGAATGAATGTGTATGAATGAATAATTGACAATGTAAAGCGTCTTTGAGTGTCTAGAAAATCACTATATAAACCTGATCAATTATTATTATTTCCTCAAAGCCACTTTATTCGACATATTTGGTTTAAAAATTTGGCAAAAATAAACCCCTTCCCCCTTGATTCTATAAATCAAAAATAAAATAAACTTCTGTGCAGTGGAGAAGTCCTCACTGACCCAACAGGACAAAAGGGACTTTATATTGAAATGAAAATGGCAGTAAAAAAAAAAATATGAAAGGGGCAAAACACACCCAGAGGGTTAATCAAAGTGTGACCCACAGAATGTTTAAAATGTTCTCCACTTCCTGTTTTCTCTGCCTGACCTTCTACATATAGCTTCCTGTGGTAGGCTGACAATAACAAGGCCAACAACCAACCACAAATAAACATTTGAGTTGTTATTATTCCAATAATGCACATGCGCAGCATTAAAAACGCACGATTCGGAGCGGTTCCCTCCTCGGCTGCTGACAGTCGCAATAAAATCATGAGCAGAAAATTGGGACTAATTAGGGGCAATTAAATGACAGTTGGACAGTAATATGTTCATTTTCTGTCCCCTGTAAGTGGTAAGGACACGGAGACAGGAGGCAGGGAGAGGAATAAAGGGATGGAGGGAGGAGGGAGGTAGCGCGGCAAATAGATAGACAACAAAAAAAAGCTAATTCCTAGAAACAAATGGATGCAGGTGTTGGTTTAAATTTAAACAGAAAGGCAGTTAGTCAGCTATTCACTCTGACAGTCAGCCAGTCAATAAGTCAGGGAGAGAGAGGGCTAATTGGAGATTTGCTCTCTTTATCTCCCATCAGCCAGAGCTGGGAGAGCATCATTGGTCTCCATCACAAACCTGCTCGGGTTCGTCGATGGGCCTGTTTAGCTGTATAGTTTATATTAATATTTGTGTATTTTCTATGGCTGTAATTCCAACTTGTGCTAACGGAGATGTTAAAAATCAGCTTCCATTGTTCTCGTCGCCTCTTTAATTCCCAACTTAACCTCTGCTTCAGTTTAGTTTCTTTTTTGTTTAAAATGTGTATAGCCCGCCACCAGATTCTACCAACTACTACTGGTGAGGTTTCTGTCTCCTAAACAACAACACTGTGACAAAAAAAACAACAACATATGGGTGAGAAAATCCTGAGCAGGAATGCAGAGGTTAACAAAGTGGCGGTGAGACGTGGGGGTGACGAGAGTCGACACACAAATGGAAGCGAGAACAAGGCGGACGAGAGCAGCGCTTTCTGACAGCGGAGGTGAGGGGTCAGATGTAATCAGCACCTCTGTAATTCTTCTCAGCAAGTCAATTCTCTGTTTGTTTGTTTTTAATATTCTCTCTCCTCCCACCCCGGCTTGTGTATTTGTGTGTGTGTTTGTCGGGAGTTGCAAAGAGGGGCGGGCGGCCGAGGAACGAGGAGATGAGAAGCCGACTATCAGATGGCACATGATTGTGTGGTTAGCCTCCTTTCAGCTCACGTTTTGGGTCTTTGATTATTTTTGGGGGGTCCGTAGTAGAATAAATCGCTGCTTTCTTTTTTCTCTTTTTAATCTTTGTGCATGAGTTTGTCGGGGTGGAGGGGTTAAAACGATGCATTCGGCATAAAAAATTTAAACACTTATTTTCTCTTTCCTTCCTGCCCCCTGCTAACCTTTTCCGTCCTGTCAATCAGCGCTCTTGTCATGGCGACGGCGGGGAATTGCATTAACATGGAAATAACACATTAGGTATGCTTGAGTTTGTATGTTTGCCATATGGCATATGTTATGTCTCATCCAGGGCGGTTGGTGTTTGTGAGGTAAGAGTTGTGTGTGTGCATGTGTGTGTCGGCAGGTTGGCACTGACCCACATGACTGATTCTCTGTCACACACACACACACACACACATTGTACAGTTGTCGTTAAAACACAGCTGACTCCGTACATGCCATATGACCCTTTACGCTCGCGAGCATCCCGCAGCCCAGCGACCAGCCCGTCCTCCCACCGAGCACAGCTTGTGTGAGTCCGTCCGTGTGCGTTTGCATGTCGAGCAGTTGTTGAGGAAACAACAGGGTTGATAATTGGACATGTCCGTCGAACACACGCAAACAAGTGCCGTCCCCTCCCCGCCGAGGAGCTATAAACATGTAAATGAGAACGTCGCTCTCCTCCTTTTCCACTTCTTCGTCCGTCCCCCTCCATTCCATCACTCATCACTACGTCCACGCTGCAATCAGCAGGCGTGGGAGAGCAGGAGGACACATCGTCTAGTTGATCCTGGCGGGGACGCTGGCTGAATGTGAAGGCAGGGGGCTCGGCGTGGCGATTAACATATCTGGCGGGGGGACTGTTGTGAAAGACAGGAAGGTGACAACTTATCTGTTGGAGTTAGAACAATCCTGGACGGTTTTAATTTGCTTAGAGGAAAGGACGCAGAAAAAGTCTCACAAAAACTGATGTTTATGCACTACTGAGTGGTTTTATAGGTTTTAAAGGGATGTAAATGCAGTGGAGTAATGTTCACAGGAAGCTTTTTTCAGCTAAATTTATATTCTGACTTGGCAATCTATAGTCTATGTTCTAATTAATATAGCCTAAACACTTGAGAGAGGGAATATGGTTTTGGTTGCCTTTTTCTGTTTTTAACCAATGTGAGAGTCTAAATATAAAGTAAAGTCAGACCTAAACTATAGGAGTTATGTCCAATTTCACTGTTTTCAACAATTGGAGAAGAAATCTGGTCTGGTATCTTGCTCTGAAGTTTGGCCCAGATTATTTGGTAATGTGAGGAATTTACAGATCCAGTCTGAAACCTCACAACCTGCTTGTGGATTCAACCGACGTCACCCTGATAATATAGATAGATAGAACTTTATTGATCCCTTTGGTAGAACCTCAGGGAAACTGTTGAATAATATCAAACATGCTACGGAAAATTAAAACAACCTGCAAAGTATTAGTGCTGCAAGTTGTTGCACCACATTTTTGTGCTCCTTCACAATATCGTGAGTTGATTTAATGCTCCCTAAAGGCTCCGTCTAGCACAATAATCTTTATAATATTCTGTATTTTGTGATACGAGAACATCTGTATAGTTTCTCCTTCTATGTGTGATGCAGCCTGATTTGATCGTAGCTTGAGCCTGATTTAAGAATCTTTAAAGTCACTCTCGAAATGCATTCATGAGCATATTTGAACTTTGCAGACAGGCTCATTAGACATGTTTCCTCCTTAATGATGTTTCACCTGATCCGAGCAAAATGCAGATTAGTCCTGCACTAATGACGTCTTTTTGGGTCACTGCGACCTGTAGAGGTTTGACAGAAAAATTACGGCTTCTTCAACAAAGACTGATTTTTATCTGTCACAGAATTGATCTGGACACTCCTGGCATTTTCTTCTTCTTCTTCTGAATTCAGTTCAATTCCTTGACAATAGTGTAGACAGAAAATGGAGCAGCCAGTCAGCCACACAGCAAGCTATTCAGTCGGTCAAATTTGTGTTGTCTGTCGTTCTGTCACTTAGCAGTCTTTCAGTCGGCCAGGTATTTAGTCAAACAGCATTTCAGTCAATTGAGACTCAGTCATTTATCTTCCTGCTCCTCTATAATAGGCAGTATTAGACTAAGTAGTGTTGACTAGCTGTGCTAGTAGCACTGTTGCATTTACACAGAAAAGCTTCCATCAGTATCCATACAACACCAGCAATTGTGGCGTCTGGGAGGCCACAGAAAGGTAATTTGAGCAAAAGAAAATGACACCTTGAGAAAAAAAGGAAGATCGAGCAGTGAAAAGGAGAAAGTAAAAAGAAAAGACGAGAAAAATACATGGTGATTTACGCAAAAGTCCAAATGACAGGGAATTGGCCACAGACACCTGACTGTGTTATTATATCAGCATCAACAACGGCGTGCTCCTCTAGCAGGGGGAACGGTGGCGAGGGGCTGGAAAGAAAGGAAAATAAAAAAATAAAATAAGTGAAGATCTCCCCAGCACAAACACACACACACACACACAAAAACAACCCAAACAAGCATGTTTTCTTTTGGCTCGTGCAGTGAGTGCAAGGCTATCAATTCAACCTCCTAGGGGTTTTTTTAAATGGCACCATTGCTCGGCTCTCATTGTTGTCGCATTGTTTGTCAGCGTCCAGGCGGGGCCAGGCAGAGGAGGTGGTATCAAGACGAAGAAGGGACAATTTGATGGATGTTTGTTGATATCTAGACCACTATGGCTCTGATTGCCTAACATTAAACCAGCAATAACAGGCCAATCATCCCACTTACACCTCCACACGCCAAGCAGCCGAATTGGATCAAACTGGCTCTGTCGCTTTCTCACTCATCCTCTCTCTCTCTGGGTCTCTCTCCCTCTCTCTCAGTCGATTCCTTGCTCTTTTCTCCTCTCTCCTGACATGCTTATTAGCTGATATTGATCCAGGCTGGTCAATTGTCAGCTCCTCTCATCCGCACCGTATTGACGGCATAATCAGTGAGAGAGAGGAATGGAGGTAGAGACGGAGGGAGGGAGGTGGAGGATGATAGGCAGATGAAATGTTCTGTCAGTGGGTAAATTATTGGCTGCTGGCTTGTTGACCCACAAAACTACTCATACCTCCTGGACGCACACAAACACACACACACACACACACACAATCAGGCTCATTCATAAAGGATAGGGTTAATTCCTGAGTAAGAAATATTTGATGTAAAAAGCCGTGTTCATTAAATGTTCAGACTGATATGTCCTTTATAGTTAATAAACAACAACAATAATAATAAGAGCTGCTCCGGAAATGGAAAACACCTGCACGTTCGACCCAAAGGAAGAAAAAAAAAAAAGAGCCGACAAGCCAGACTGAGTTTATATTCAGTCTTATATAAAAATAACAACAAAAAGTAAATTGAAAAGTGAAAGTAAAACATGCAAAATAAATCCCATTATTTAATTCAGAGTAGCAGTTGAGAAATATACTAAAAGGGCAGCAAATGTACGAGTATGTATTGTAGTTTTAACACAAGACGTGTGTCAGGTTCAACTTATCCCAGGTTTACTCTTTGACTGTTTGGCAGATGTCAGTCAAGCTTAACTTCTCTGTGTGTTATCCACCTTGTTCATTTCCAAAATCGCCAGCAGCAGTGTGTACTTTGGGCACTTTAAGTAGTTTACATCACTCTTTCTTGACAAGTCTATCAAAAGTAGATTTGGAGTTGACTTCTAGAGCCAGACTGTTGTCTGTGATTCGACTGTGTGTGCATGTGTTTAATGTATGTGTGGGTATGGGGGTGTATTATAATTAGAAAATGAAATCTCATTTGATAAATGGAGTGTCACATCACATATGCCACTTGTGTTGTGACTGTGCCATGGCCCTGTGGAGCCTCCCTTGACTATCCAGCCGCGCTGCCCAGCTTCAGGGCTCCGTCTCTGGGGAGAGAAGCAGCTGGCATGGCCTCGCTCTCGCTGGAGGGCTGGCGCCCATCTCATATTCTCCCAAACGCTGTGCCACAGACACACACACAAACACACACACACACACACTTGCAAAACAACACACACTTGCACATGGGTCCTTCTGCACATTAAGGTTTAATCAGGCACTTAGCTGGGCATCTGTTACGGCTCTGTCCGCGCGGCGCGTTAAGGACCTGTCGCCGCAGGTTACAAGCCTAACAGATCCGCTGACTGATAGACCGCTGGCCCACTTACTCTTTGACGTCACAGCTGCATCAGCCCAGTTTGAGCAATCTTTCTAAACTGCTGAGTTTAATTTCATCGGCATTCACTCAATGACAAGAGAAAATGAAGAAATGGAGATACCTGAGTTGAGAGCTGTGGTGTATTGTGTTTATACATCATGTGCTCTACAGTGATATATGAGTCAGTGTAGGCTGCAGGGTTCATTTTGTCATTTTGTCATATTTTGTAGATTTACAGACAGCTCCATGGATGTCTGACTTTCATCCAGGAGACCTGAGTTTGTGTTTTATTACAGTTCTGCTATTCCTTTTTGTAACCTTAATCCACATGTTTCAGTGACTTTTCTATTCATGGATCTTGCAGAAATAATAAATGAACGTTGGAATGTGATGTGCTGGTTTTACAGTCCACTAACAACTCCTTGTCTGGCGATGAGGTGCGCTGCCGGGGTCACATGTTGACTCTGTGTTAAGCATTGTTTGCTTAAAAGTTCCACAAACACAAGTAGTTCATTTCCTGGTTCTCCTTTAAATGATCGTGCAGCATCCACACTATCCTTGACTCCGTGCAACCTGATGTGTTTGTCTTTCAAACTGCTGAATGTTCAATATTTGCAAATCTGCTGTAGGGCACTCCAAACACAATTTATCTGGTCACCAATTGCAATTGCTTCATGTTTTTCAGAGACCCAGCTCCAGTAACTTTGCAAAGGTCTAGCCACGGCGCTTGAAACGCACAAAAAATATCCTTCGTTCAAGAAGATATTGTTTGCACGATCACAAAAACATGCCAAAAAGCAATGAGCATGGATACGGCACAGCTCCACTCAGACACCCACATTATTTATTACTCCAGGATCATGCTCACAAGGCCAAATAACCCATCATTGTTTTGTGCAACGCGTATTCCATGTATGTATTGTACATTTGTAGTGGATGAAAGGAGCACTTCAGGAAGGTTAAAATTAAGCAGCAGACAGATAATAAATGATACCCACTCACATGCTAAATCGTACCATTAAGTTGGCTTGAAAACCTTATTCAAGGTTGCCTGCTCAGTGAACATAAAGGAGACACATGGTGGCTGATCTGATGGGTTGTTTGTGTAGGTCAGTGTAATGTATAGCTGTCTGGGTGTTTGTAGTGCTGGATGAGAAAATGAGATAATCGTCTGATACACAAGCAATGGGCAGAGGTTGTGTATTACATTTTTTTCTTTGTAACAGAACCGACTTATTTGGCTAAAGCTGACTTGTCTGGATAGAGTGTATCAGTGGTGCTTAATGAGTCCTTTTTTCCTGTAGTGTTGATGGATTCGTTGGCTATGAAGATGAACAAATCCAGGTGTTTGTGGAACTGGATCCAAAATGGAAGCTAGCATTGTAGCTCCTATAGCAGAATGATCCTGGGGTGCAGGCATACTATTGTTCTATTGAATGGGTTGACTAAGTGAGAATAATAACTGATACATATTGGTATCATGGGCTGCAAGGTGGATCAGTGGTTAGCACCGTGGCCTCGCAGTAAGAAGGTCGCCGGTTCGCGTCCCGGTGAGGACACCTGGGATCTTTCTGTGTGGAGTTTGCATGTTCTTCCCGTTGCTTCATGTTGACGTTCAGGTGAATCGATGGATCGCTTGTCTGCTTCGCTAACTTATGGGATTAACTAGCCACTAGCATTAGCTTCCTCCGGTCCTGCAGAAGCGGTACCTGCTGGCTCGTAGGTATACCGCCGACGGTATTTGAGCCAAACTGCTTGGCAGCTGCAAAGATGGAATTACGCGGTTGGTTTTGCCACCAGCGTGGGTTCTCTCCAGGTTGCTTCCTCCCACAAGATCCAAGAACATGTTGAGGTTAATTGGTGATTCTAAATTGTCCGTAGGTGTGAATGTGAGTGTGCTTGGTTGTCTGTCTCTAAGTGTAGCCCTGTGATAGACTGGTGACCTGTCCAGGTGAACCTGCCTTCACCCTGAGTCAGCTGGGATAGACTCCAGCCCCCCAAGACCCTAGTGAGGATCAAGTGGTGTATAGATGATGGATGGATGGATATTGCTGTCATTTTATCACCCAAGCCTAATAAAATTAAGCATTTGGAACACATTCCTGGTAGGATCAAGTTGGTAGACGGACTTACTGAGCACACTCTAAACAGATGAATACGTCACGTAAACTATGTCTCGGAATGGATGAAATCAGAGAAAACAAAGACAGGTGGAAAGTCTGAGATGAAAAGAAAGAGAGGAGCACAGGTGAGGAACGTTATTATCCAGACGAGGCTGGGTCACCTTGACAGCTTCTTCATTGATCAGAGGAAACAGTCTGCTCTTTCCCCAGACGCCTGCGACACGCCACACACACTCCGCCGCCACGTCGTATTGAGTGAGCATCCTTATTGAATCCGACATCAGGAAGTTGGCGGCTAGCATATGACTTGTTTCTGCACGTGAGCACGCCGCGCACACATTTAATATCTCCAAAAGGCCTCACGCACCTGCTGCACTAACACATGCACAAACATTGTCTTTGCCTTTCTCTCCTCGCGCTCACACACATCTGTTCCACACACACACCTTCGCCGCCGAGGTTTTGAGGTGACATTGACGTTGACAGTTTGAGCACGGGTTGGGTGTTTTTTTTTTTTTTTCTGCGACAAGTAAAATTAGCAGTCTGCCAGGAATTCTTTCTTTCTTTTCCTTGTTTTATTCTGACTGCCTGTCCACTCTCTCCCTCTCTCTCTCTCTGTGTGGATGCTCTGTTCAGTGGCCTGCCACATCGTTTCTCTTCCCTGTCAGCGTACACACATACTCGCGCGCTGTTTGGCTCCTCTGTCAGCCTCTCTGTGCCGCCTGACGACTTAATAGCTCCCAGTGAGTGGATTTGAGCGCTCCGCCTGTGTGTGTTTACACGCACTTGTCACGCCTGCAATATTCATATGGTGATGAGAAATATTCATTTCTGGGGAGGTGGGTGGGTGGGTGCTGGTGGCCCAGGAGAGGGAGGTCATTTTTTTTTGTTCCTTGTGCACTCTCTTTCTCATTTGTCTCCTATATATATTGTTTAGACAACTTATTTTGGGCGAAGTCTCCTCCTGGGCTCAGATTGCAAATATTCTTTGCAGCTTTGTGTCTAGTTGTGGAAAAATCTGAGTCAAGGCTGACGTTCTGCTCGGAAAACAGATAAGTCACTGGTTTGACAGTTTGTGAAACTCAGCAGTGTTCCTTTCTGAACACAACTGGAATATCTACGAAGGCTTGTCCAAGTGTGACAAGAACTACTTTTTCTTCTCCATTATCAAAAGCTGGGTGTGAAAAAAAAGAAGCAAATTTACTGTGTGTGTGTCAAATTCACAAGGATTCTTTGTGATTAATTTCGCCACATGTGTTTGACACGTTCTCAGTCAAAATTCGGTCTTGTGATCTGAGTCTGTCTTTAGAAGAACCGCGTAGTATTTGACACGCAGCTGATATCAGCTAAGCTACACCTGTGTTGTAGACAAAGGAACTCTTTTCCCATCTGTTTCATGAGACGGGAGCGTAGGAGAAGGACAAAACATTTCAGACTCACGCACAGTGTGTGACGTGCAAAAATACAATTTTTTTCCAATGTTTTGGTGCTCGACCCTCATCAGGACAAAGTCAGACGATGTGCAGGAAGACGTTTGAAAGAAGATCTATGAGGGGAATTCAGTCAGAAATAAGGGACACAACGAGTTACTTCAAAAAGTTCTTGGCCTCACCTGGAAACAATGGGCGTAGCCTCCATTTTGGGGCATAACTGTATACCATAAATCCTTATAACACTGTGCACAAAAACTCAAATGTTATAATTGTTCTGCAGGTGACGCCCTTTAAAAACTAATAGGTGAGATAGAAACAAAAAACAAAAAAAGCTCAAGAAAGAAGCCAGAGCTGCGATCAAGTATCTGCTAAAGATGTTGGTTGCTGGAGCAGGGAGAACACCGAAAATCAGCACCATGGATGATCAAAAAGGCCATTAGTCATCAATGATGGACGTGTCCAGCACAAAGCAGAAACCGTGGACATCAGCTCTGGCTTCTGTCTTGTCCATTTTTTGGTTTCCCTTTCACCTACTTTTGAAAGGGCGTCATCTGCAAAGAAAACAAGTTTTTGTGGACACTGATGGAAGGCTTTATAGTCCACAGTTATGCCCCAAAATGGAGGTTGTGTGCCCCTAGTTTCCAGGTGAGGCCAAGAACTTTTTGAACTCATAACTCCCTGAAACCTCAACAATCTGAGCAACACTGTTTGTTCTATAAAGTTCTTACAGGGACATGCATAAGCAGCCAGACAACCAGTCCGATATTGATGTTCAGTGTTCTTCTTCTCTCCTGCTCCTGTTTCTCCGTCCTCTATTGTCGAGCGAGCGAGCGGCCGGTCTCGGCTGCCACCGGCCCAGGACTTATCTTGACACCGGAGCAGCAATCACAGGCCGGGAGATTGAGCGCTGTTTATTTTGTGTCAGTGTGTTCGCTACGACCCTGGGGCCAGAATGCAAACACACACACACACACACACACACACACACACACACACACATGCACATGGACTCATTCACAGTCCTGCTCACTCAATCACCACCCACCCCTGTTTAAAATGAATGGATGATATCTTGCCTTTCACTATTCACATCTCTGTTTCTCTCTCTCAGCAGTATGACGCTTAATCTCAGTGTCGCTCTGTTTTGTCTGATACAGGGCAGCACCAATGCATTTTTATTCTCTATCTTATATTGCTTTTTTTTCTTTTTTTTTTATTCAAAGCCTGTTTTGTGTGCCTGTTTTTGTGTGTTTGTCCTTTTGTGCGGATGTATGAGGAGGGGAAAAAGAAAAAGAGTGTCTTTTTGTGTTCTGCAAATTTACTTTGTGAGTGTGTGCGCGACCCTGCTCGTGTAGATTTTTAGGTCGCTCCAAAGCTAAAGAGTAAATCTTCTCACCGGCTAAGCAGCGACCGTCTGTAACCGCTGGTCACCACCAAACCAATGACAGGCCTCGGCCGCTCTGACTGACAGCCGACTTTGTCACTGCCTCTGCTGGTAACTTGTGGCAACAAATTGGTCTTGTTGGGTGATGATGGGTTGACTGGTGTGTTACAGTGTGTGTGTATATGTGTGTGTGTGTGAGAGAGAGAGAGAGAGGAGGGGGCGCAGGCAAACAGAACGAATGAGGAGAGCTTATCCCTCCCACTCAATTACTGACCCTGACTGTGTGGTTGTGTTTGCTCGTGGGCGCTCTTCCCTCCTTCCCATCATCCCGAGGCTCTGACAGTTGGCTATTGTCAGCCTGCCTCTGTCACAGATGTCACTTATCAAACAGAACAAGTCAGTCAAACCTACATCATCACTCCAAAGAAGGACAGAAAAGAGAAAAACGAGGAAAAATTCTAATTTCCATCCCTGTGCGATTGATCATTTGTTTCAGTGACCCTCATATCTGAGCCTTCCTACATTAAACACTCTCTGATTTTGTTTTTATGCCCTATAGCATTATGAAAAACTCCTCCCAGTTTATATTAGATTTTTTAAAAGCCTCTGTCTTGAGTTTCAAAACATTAATATCAAGTGGGGAGCAGAACACTGAGAGCGCTCCTTGGCTCTGTCACAACATTAATAATTCATTAAGACGTTATAGTCGAGTTTATGGCTCCCTTTCTGGTTGTGTGAGAAAATTTCCAAACTGCGAATCATCTGATTAATACAGAAATAGACATTGTGGCATGCTGCTCTGGTTAATTACAGTGAAGCAAACTGTGATGTTATTGATCAGTCGCTGTCGCCCGCTGAGCCGAATCAGACAGACTTAAATGCATTTCACGTTGCGATCAGTTCAGTTACTCGAAGACGGAGTGAACGACGGATGCAAATTTTTTAAACAGTATCCGTCACTGATGTTCGGATACGTTAACTAGCAGCAGCTGCAGTCGTCCACAGTAACTAACCTGTGACTTCTCCTCACAGTGGTTGGATATCAAATCAACAATGCTCATACCTGATCACGATGGAGTGATTTGTTCACTGTGGTTAACAAAACTCCAGCTCTGTACCCCACTGAAAAAAATCCCCAATTAACAAGAAGAATCCTCAGACATGGCAAAATGAATCAAATCT